>NW_008343717.1:1321740-1325733 GCF_000622305.1 Nannospalax galili | reverse complement strand
TTCCAGAGCAAGGATACATCTCTTTCAAAGGTGGCTGTAAATTTTTAGGTTCACAGTTGAATTAATACAGTCATACAATAATGAACTCAGTAAAAGCCCTGTAGGACATAAAATTGGATGAGTTTTTACCCTTTAAAGATCTCCACTTCATTTTAAGATATGCTGTTTCCTACATTTTTAATGCTACTAACACATATTTGCAAATGTGTCTTTAATCTCTATGTAACTGACTATTACTAGTCACAGTCGGTTTCACTTGGATCTTTAGTACCTGAGTATGGTTATAAAGTTATCAGGTAGATTTCACTGGTAATTTTTATCACCTCTACTGTTTAACATGAAGTAAATTAAAAAAATTTTTTTTAATACCCTCTGCTTCCCTGGGCCTGCAGGACCCACAAGCCTCTCTCTGACCTGCAGGCTTCTCTCTGGCATAAGTCAATTGGACCCTCTGTGCCTTGACTCCCCCAGCCCCACTCACCCTCCCATCTCCCCTGCCAGTCTCTCCTCCTAGCCTGGGTCCTGTCCCTTTCCTTGTCATGGCGCCCCAGACACCTGGGGAACCACCACTGCTTCTTCCTGATCCTGTGCATCCAGAGCAACTCAGTTCCTTCTCAGGTCCCCAGGAGCACTGTTTCTGGGCCTGGCCCCACCCTCACATCCCTCTGCTTCCCTGGGCTGGCAGGACCCACAGGCCTACCTCCAACCCACAGACTTCTCTTTCCAGGGTAAGTCGATTGGGCCCTTGGCACCTTGGCTCCCTAGTCTCACTCACCCTCCCATCTACCCATCCAGTTTCTTCTCCTAGCCTGGGTCCTGTTGGATTCCTTGTCTTAGCACCCCAGACACCTAGAAACCACCACTGCTTCTTCCTGATCATGTGCATCCAGAGCCTTCTCAGGTCCACAGTAGGACTGCTTCTAGGCCTGGCCCCACCCTCACCATCCTTTGCTTCCCTGGGTCTGCACAACCCCCAAGCCTCTTTCTTGGACGCCTAGGCTGACCTTTCCTCTTCCTGGTCCTTTGCATCCAGACCAAGCCAGCTCCTCAGGGCAGTCCCCAGGGGCCCTTGGGGCTGCCTCAGACACCCAGCTTCCTTTGCATCTCCTGGTGGCACAGCCACCAGCTGCCCTAGACCAGCATGTTTCCTGGGCCTGGCTCCCAGTCCAGTCCAACCCCCAAATTCCTGAGGACAAAATCTATCCTGGAGGGATCCACTTTAGGAGACTGAGAGCATCTGATCCACATCTGACTTGGGCCTCTGTGGGAACTCCTGAAGACAAAAGCAATCTGGCCATTCCAATATAAAATCAAAAGAGAGAACTGGAAGCTTAGAGGAACCAGCATTTCATGCCCAAAAAGTAAACCACGAAAACACATAAAGTTCACAAAAACAAGCAGACCTAAACTTGAAGGCTTGAGTCTCACACAAGAATCAGAAACTACAAAAGAAATTCACATGTTAAAATCACAGAGAAAAAATAATAACATGAAAAACCAAAATAACATATCCATACCAAATACCAATAGTCCTCTAGAGGAGTACAATGAGAACCCCCTAGAGATAATGCAGGACATGGAACTCAAAAGAAAAATTATAAACATGATAAAATCATTCAGTGAATTTAAAGAACATTCAAAAAAAGAAATCAAAGAACTGAGGGAAGGTAGGGATAAACTTCTGAATGAATTCAGAAAAGATTTAGAAATATTGAAGACTACTCAGGCAGAAATGAAGAAGGAAGTGAAACACTCAGTAAGCCAATTACAAATGACAGGAGAAAGCCTCACCAATAGGATGAATGAAATGGAAAACAGAATATCAAGACTGGAAGATAAAGTGGACGAACTAGACCACACAAGCAAAGATTATGAACAATTTAAGAAATCATAAGAATGGAATATTCAGGAATTGTGTGACACCATAAAAAGACCAAACTTATGAATCGTAGGTATACAGGAAGGAGAAGAATCCCAAGATAATGGCATGGACCAGATCTTCGACAGAATCGTGGAAGAAAATTTCCCCAAATTAAAGAAAGACATGCCCCTACAAGTACAAGAAGCATAGAGAACACCAAAAAGAGAGGACCAGAACAGAAAATCTCCATGGCACATCATAGTAAAAACACTAAGCATACAAAACAAAGAGACAATACTGAAAGCTGCAAGAGAAAAACAACAAGTCACATATAAAGGAAAATCCATTAGGATTACAGCTGAGTTTTCAGTGCAAGCTATGAAAGCTAGAAGAGCCTGGACCAAAGTATTCCCAGTTTTAAATGACTACAGGTGCCAGCCCAGACTACTATACCCAGCCAAAATGTCTATTATAGTTGAAGGGGAAAGAAAAATCTTCCATGACATAAATAGGCTGAAGGAATTGATGTCCACAACATGAGCCTTTCAGAGAGATCTGGAAGCAATACAAAGAGCAGAAGAAAGGAATGACTATATCCAAGGGGTTGCGGAGGAAATTCAATGAAGGTATAACTGTGGAAAAGTACAGCTACATCACGAATGTAAATAGAAATAAAAATGACAGGATTCAATATTCATCTTTCATTAATAACTTTAAATATTAATGTACTGAACTCCCCAGTCAAAAGACACAGACTAGGTGAATGGGATAAGAAACAAAACCCACCTTTTGTTTGTCTGCAAGAAACACATCTCACTTTCAAGGACAGACACTATCTTAAAGTGAAAGAATGAAAAAAAAAATCAAGCAAATGGTACCAAGAAAAAAGCAGGTGTAGCAATTTCAATATCTGACAAAATAGACTTTAAACTAAAAATAATCAGAAGACATAAAGATGGACACTTCTTTATGGTCAAAGGAAAAATACATCAGGAAGATACTACAATCATGAACATATATTCACCAAACTCTGGTGCACCCAACTTCATTAAAACAATACTAGAGGACTTTAAGACCAAGATTAATCCCAACTCTATAATAGTAGGGGATTTCAACACCCCATTGTATCCATTAGATAGGTCAGCAGGGCAGAGAGTTAGCAGAGAGACATCTGAATTAAACAATACCATGTATCAAATGGACTTAACAGACATCTACCGAGTATTCCACCCAAGCACCAAAGGACATACTTTCTACTCAGCGACCCATGGAACCTTCTCCAAAATTGACACATATACTGGGGCACAAAACAAACCTCAACAAATACAAAAAGACTGAAATAATTCCAGGCATTGCATCAGACCACAATGCAATAAAGCTTACAATCAACACCCGAAGAAGCCCTAATCACCACATGAACACATGGAGATTAAACATTACACTCCTGAATGATAAAAGTGTCAAAAGAGAAATTAAGGAAGAAATAAAAGTATTCTTGAAATTAAATGAAAAGGACAATACAACACAACAAAACCTCTGGGACACACTGAAAGCGGTCCTTACAGGGAACTTTATACCTCTAAGTGCCTACATCAAAAATCGGAAAGAACACAAAAAAATGACTTAATGTTGCAACTCAACAAACTTGAAAAGCAGCAAAAAATGAAATCCAAACCCAGCAGACAAGATGAAATAACAAAGTCAGGGCAGAAATTAATGAAATTGAAACAAAGAACACAACACAAAGAATCAATGAATCCAAGAGCTGGTTCTTTGAAAAGATAAACAAGACTGACAGACTGCTAGCCCAGTTACCCAAAAGAAAGAAAGAAAGAGAACCTCCAAATCCACAAAATCAAAGATGAAAGGGGAAACCACAACAGACACCAGAAAGATACGGAACATTATAAGGGAACACTTTAAAAACCTATATGCTACTAAATTTGAAAACCTAAAAGAAATGGATGCATATCTAAAGGCATGGGAACCACCAAAACTAAACCAAGAAGAGGTTAACAGCTTAAACAGACGCATAACACTACAACCAAAAATGAAAACTATAGACCCACATCCTTAATGAACATAGATGCAAAAATTCTCAACAAGATACTTGCAAACTGCATACAGACACA
>NW_008343717.1:1318608-1321576 GCF_000622305.1 Nannospalax galili | reverse complement strand
CATTGACTCCCCCGGCGTCATTCACCCTTCCATCTCCGCCACTCGGCTTTATCCCAGAGATGCAGGGATGGCTCAATATACGTAAATCAATAAACATCATTAATCATACAAATGGGCTCAAAGACAAGAACCACATGGTCACCTCAATAGATGTAGAGAAGGCCTTTAACAAAATTAAACATGCATTTATGTTCAAAGTCCTAGAGGGAATTGGACTGGAGGGAACATATCTCAACATAATTAAAGACATATATAACAAACCCACAGCGAACATCATTCTAAACGGAGAAACACTGGAAGCATTCCCATTGAAATCAGGAACCAGATAAGGCTGTTTACTATCTCCAATTCTCTTTAACATAGTGCTTGAAACTCTTGCAAGAGCAATAAGACAAGAGCAGGAAATTAAAGGAGTAATAATTGGAAAAGAAGAGATCAAATTATCCCTTTTTGCAGGTGATATGATATTATATCTAAGAGATGCCAAAATTCCACCAGAACACTCCTATAAAATATCACCACCTTCAGTAAAGTGGCAGGTTACAAAATTAACCTACAAAAGTCTGTAGCCTTTCTATATATGAATAACATACTGAGAAAGAGCACATGGAAACACTCCCCGTCAAAATAGCTGAAAAAAAAATCTCGGAATAAACCTGACCAAAGGCATTAAAGACCTCTGCAATGAAAATTTTAAATCATTAAAGAAAGAGATTGAGGAAGACAGAAGATGAAAGGACCTTCTATGCTCATGGATTGGAAGAAATAATATTGTGAAAATGACCATCCTACCAAAAGTCATTTATAGATTCAAAGCAATGCCAATCAAAATCCCCATGACTTTATTCACAGAATTGGAAAAAAACATCCTAAGATTCATATGGAAGCACAAAAGACCTCAGTTAGCCAAAACAACCCTGAGCAGTAAGAGCAATGCTGGGGGCATTACTATATGAGATTTTAAGCTGTATTACAGAGCTATAGTCATTAAAACAACATGGTACTGGCACAAAAATAGACCCATAGATCAAAGGAACAAAATTGAAGACTCAAATATCAGTAAATATGATTTCACCCACCTGATATTTGACAAGGGGACCAAGAATATTCACTCGAAGAAAGGCGGTATGTTCAGCAAATGGTGCTGGCAAAATGGATCTCCACCTGTGGAAGAATGAAATTAACCCCTTTCACCTTGCACAAAAGTCAATTCCAAATGGATCAAAGACTTCAATGTAAAGCCTGAACCTCTGAAACTGTTAGAAGGAAACATTGGCAGAAACCTACAAGACATAGGTGTAGGAAAGGATTTTCTAAACTGGACATCAATTGCTCAGGAAACACAGGCAATAATTAACAAATGGGACCTCATTAAACTAAAAAGCCTCTGTACATCAAAGGAGGCAACCAGGGAAACGATCAGAAAACCCACAGAATGGGAGAAAATGTTTACCAGCAACACATCTGATAGAGGTTTAATATCCAGAATACATAACGAACTCAAAAAAACAGAGTATCAAGACAAGAAGCATCCCAATTAAAAGATGGGCTAAGGAGGTGAACAGAGAGTTCTCAAAAGAAGAATTAAAGATTTCTATGCAACATCTTTAAAGATGTTCAACATCACTAATAATTAGGGAAATGCAAATTAAAATCACTTTAAGATTTCATCTTACCCCAGTCAGACTGGCTAAGATCAAGAGAACAAATGATACCAAATGTTAGAGAGGATGTGGGGAAAGGGGAACACTCATCCATTGCTGGTGGGGCTGCAAACTGGTTCAAACCCTGTGGAAAGCAGTGTGGAGAACGCTTAAAAAACTACAAATGAACCTACCATTTGACCCAGTTATACCACTCCTCAGAATATACCTAAAGAACTCATCCTATTGCAGAGACACGTGTACATCCATATTTGTTGCTGTTCTTTTTACAATAGCTAAGAAATGGAAGCAACCTAAGTGTCCCTCAGTTGATGAATAGATAGTGAAAATGTGGTTCATTTATAAGATGGAGTTTTACTCAGCAATGAAGAAAGATGAAATCATGAAATTTGTAGGTAAATGGATGGAACTAGAAAGTGTTATACTATGTGAAGTAACACAAATTCAGAAAAAAAAATCAACATCTGTTCTCCCTCATATGTGGATCCTAGAGCCAAACCCTGATAAGTGAGTATGTATCCAGACATAACTACAGGAACCAGGGTAATGGAAAGGAAACAGGGAGGAGGAAACAGGCCTTAATAGGGAGATATGGACAAAAATTGGGTTAGTTTAAGGGAGGCGGGAGGGAAGGGTATAAAAGGAACCTAGGGGATAAGGGGAAAGAAGGAGCTCAAGAGAGGTAGGACTGTAGGAGAAGGGTATTAGTACGGGAGAAAGGGGGAAATGGGGGCACCTTAAGTGGGAAAACTATGGTGGATAGGTGAGACAATGTGAGAGGTAAATAATGCCTAGGTAGTTTTGAAAACCAGAGGGAACCATATAACTCCTTCCACCTACTGAGAAATTATACATAGCAGATCAAGAAATATATCTCTAGGTAAGGTTTATCTGAGAACAATTGGTCTTTGCCCAAGATTTATCTACAAGACACACAGTAATTTAAAGTACCAGACTGGTGGAACTAACATTCTTGGATGTTTAACAGACATACTTTGAGGCCTATAATAATTTAGTCAGAGGGACATAAAGGGCAATTTTTGCTCCTTGCCCTCCTGGATCCAAGTGTTCCAGGGGACTGTGAGCATCTCTCAAAATGTCCTATAATTGTGGTGGGTCACCTATACTCTTGTTCATGGAGGACATGGAGACCCCGTGAGATGGACTTGAACCAGTGTTCAGTCTACCAAGAGGAGTCAACTCAGAGGAAACATCTCATTCATGCTTCCAAGCCAAACATGGTTGAGCAGGACCTTTGACTTATCTTCACATAGATGGAACTGGTAAAAGAAAGGAGCCAGGAG
>NW_008343717.1:1317428-1317959 GCF_000622305.1 Nannospalax galili | reverse complement strand
AGGCAATTGACACTGAGATGTTTTCACATGCATTTCTAATCTCTATATATGACTATTTCTGGTCGCAGTCACTTACTTTCTGAGTTCCTTGGCATCTGAGCATGAATACAAACTCGTCAGATAGACAGCCTTCCTCTCCCACTAGAGCCTCCATACTCTGCCATCCCTGCCACTGTCCACTGTGCTGTCAGCACCCCCATCTATTCCCCTCATCTGCCCTTCAGGTAAATCTAGTCAGCCAGAGGTCCCTGTTCCAGGAGGATCAGCTGTTCCTCATCTATGGCAATCCATTGTCAGTATTCCTTTGGATAGAATTGGGGTCTGCTGTTCATTTTTCCAGGAGTATGTTGGGTTACTGTCTGGAAAGGCCTTTATCTATCCTGGCCAACAACTTGACTGAAGGTATCGCTTGTCTGGCTTTGCTGTTTGTCAAGTAACTTTTAGCTATATATATGTATTCTCTTATGAAATTATATTGGCCCCTTTAATCTTTGGTTATACTTCCCTTTTGGGTATTTATGGACATACCAC
>NW_008343717.1:1316938-1317200 GCF_000622305.1 Nannospalax galili | reverse complement strand
TTAGCTATTGTGAAAAGAGCAGCAACAAACATGGATGTACAAGTGTCTCAGACTTTACATTGAGGTCTTTGAGCCATTTGGAATAGACTTTTGTGCCGGGTGAAAGATAGGGGTTTAGTTTCATTCTTCTACAAGTGCAGATCCAGTTTTGCCAGCACCATTTGCTGAACATGCTGTCTTTCTTGAGTGTATATTTGTAGCTCCTTTATAAAAAAAAAGAAGTGGCTGTAAATGTGTGAATTCAAATCTGGGTCACTAATTC
>NW_008343717.1:1313395-1314337 GCF_000622305.1 Nannospalax galili | reverse complement strand
TGCGTCTTTTGGCTGGGGAGTTCAGTCCATTAATGTTTAAAGTTATTAATGAAAGATGAGTATTGAGTCCTGTCATTTTTTTTTGTTGTTTGTTTACATTCTTGCTATAGCTGTACTTTTACACTGTTATACCTTTGTTGGAATTCTTTCTACAACTCCTTGGGTATAGTCATTCCTTTCTTCAGAACTTTGTATTGCTCCCAGAACTCTCTGAAGGGCTGGTTTTGTGGACAAGAATTCCTTCAGCCTATTTATGTCATGGAAGATTTTTCTTTACCCTTCGACTATAGCAGACATTTTGGCTGGGTATAGTAATCTAGGTTGGCATCTGTGGTCAATTAAAACCGGTAATGCTTTGATCCCGGCTCTTCTGGCTTTCATAGTTTAAGGTGAAAAGTCAGCTGTAATCCTAATGGGTTTTCCTTTATATGTGACTTGTTGTTTTTCTTTTGCAGCTTTCAGTATTATCTCTTTGTTCTGTGCGTTTAGTGTTTTTACTATGATGTGCCATGGAGAGTTTCTTTTCTGGTCCTGTCTGTTTGGTGTTCTATATGCTTCTTATAATTATTTGGCATGTCTTTCTTCCACTGTTCTGTTGAAGATCTGGTCCATGTCATTATCTTGGTATTCTTCTCCTTCCTGTATTCCTATGATTTGTAAGTTTGGTCTTTTTATGGTGTCACATAATTCCTGCATATTCCATTCTTGTGATTTCTTAAATTTTTCATAATCTTTGCTTGACTGGTCTAGTTTGTCCACTTTTTCTTCCAGTCTTGATACTCTGTTTTCCATTTCATTCATCCTTTTGGTGAGGCTTTCTCCTGTCATTTCTAATTGGCTTACTGAGTGTTTCACTTCCTTCTTCATTTCAGCCTGGGTATTCTTCAATATTTCTAACTCTTTTCTGAATTTATTCAGAAGTTTATCCCTATCTTCCTTCAG
>NW_008343717.1:1308295-1312844 GCF_000622305.1 Nannospalax galili | reverse complement strand
TCCCCAGGTGTCTGGGGCCCCAAGACTAGGAATGGCACAGGGCCCAAGCCCAAGAGAGGCCTGAGTGCGGGAGCCCGAGAAGTTTTTTAAAGGTTAAAAAAATCATTCCATTTTATGTGTTACACGGCTTATACTGAGTTCAATATTGTATAAGTGTATTAACTCAACTGTGAATCTAGAAACTTGCACTCACTTGTGAAAGAGATGTACTCTTGCTCTGGAGTGTGTTGTTGAATATGTTAAATCTGTAGTGAAATGCTTGTTCTAATCATGTAGTTATTGAAAATTAAAAAAATAGTGATAAAAATAATAATTAGTGATGTGAAAAACATTACCATTGAAATCTACCTGATGGCTTTATATCCATGCTCAGATGCCAAGGAGCTCAGAAAGTAACCGACTGTGACTAGTAGTAATCAGATAGATAGAGATTAGAAACACATGTGCAAACATCTTAATGTCAATTGCATTGAAAATGAATTTGTCCATACGAAACTGTGTATTTTAATAATGAAATGGAGATCTTTTTAAAAGATTAAAACCTCATTTAACTTTATGTCTTATAGGGTTTATACTGAGTACAATATTGTATAACTGTAATAATTCATATTTAAACCTAAAAATTTACAGCCAATTCTGAAAAAAGATGCATCTTAGCTCAAAAAATTGTTATTGAATATGTCAATACTGTTGTAATGAAATGCTGCTTCTAAGTTTGTGGCTATTAAATAAATAATTTAGAAAAAAAATTTAAATAACGACATGATTAGAAGAAGCATTTCATTACAGCTTTAACATATTCAGTAATATACTCCAGAGCAAGAGTACATCTCTTTCACAAGTAGCTGGAAGTTTCTAGGTTCACTGTTGAATTAATACAGTTATACAATATTGAACTCAGATTAAGACATGCAAGACATAAAATTGAGTGAGTTTTTAACCTTTATAAAAGATCTCCATTTTATTATAGAATATATTGTTATTTGCAGAAAGACTCATTGTTTTTACTATTAACAGTGAGATGTTGGCACATGCACCTCTAATTCGTATGTATCTGATTATTACTAGTCATAATCAGTTGAACTTGGATCCTTGGCAACTGTGTACGTCTATAAAGTCATTGGGTAGATTTCAATGGTAATATTTATCCCCTGTACTAATTAGGATGATGTAAATTTCCATGCTTCCTCCTCAAATATAATACATTAAAAAAAATTGTTGATTTGTGTGTGTGTGTGTGTGTGTGTGTGTATCACACAGAACATCCCAAAACATCTTATTCAAGTATACACCCACTTCCCAGATGACACCCTCCCATAGCCTTTCTCCCCCCATTAGAGCCCTTATACTCTGATATCCCTGATACTTTCTGCTGTGTTGTCAGCACCCCCATCCATTTCCCACCATTTGTCCATCTGGTGAATCTAGTCAGCGTATCTAGAGGTCTTTGTTTTAGGAAGGTCATCTGTTTCTCATCTAGCAGAAATCAGTTGTTAATATTCCTTTAGATAAGATTGGGGTCTGCTGTTCATTTTCCGAGTTTGATGCTGGATTACTGTCTGGGAGTCTCTTTGGCCACCCTGGCCAACAACTCAAAAGAAGGTATCTCCTATCTGGCATTGTTGCTTTTTATGTAGCCTTTATATATGCAAATGGACTTTTAAGAAATTATATTGACCCCTTTACTATTTGGTTATACTTTCCTTTTGGATGCTTAAGGACATACAGATGGCCCAGATAAAACTATTTATTTTTAATCTTAAGGTCATTTAAGGATCTGTTCCTCAGGGGTCACATAGGCTTGAGAGGAGACCCTGGCTCCTTTCTTTTACCAGTTCCACCTATGTGAAGATAAGTCAAAGGTCCTGCTCAACCGTGGTTGGCGGAGGAAATTATTCCTCTGTGCTGACCCTCCTCTTTGTAGACTGGACACTGGTTCAAGTCCATCTCATGGGGTCTCCTCAGCTGACTTGATAAAGAGGACAGGTGACCCAACACAATTACAGGACATTTTGAGAGATGCTCATAGTCCCCTGAAACTAGTCGACCCAGGAGGGCAAGAAGCAAAAATTGTCCTTTATGTACCTCTGAACAAATTATTATAGGCCTCAAAGTATGTCTGTTAAACTTCCAAGAATGTTAGTTCCACCAGTCTGGTACTTTAAATTACTGTGTGTCATGCAGATAAATCTTGGGAAAACACCAATTGTTCTCAGATAAACCTTACCTAGGCATATATTTCTTGATCTGCTATGTATAATTTGTCAGTAGGTTGTAGGAGTAATATGGTTCCCTCTGGTTTTCAAAACTAGCTAGGGATCAATTATCTCTCGCATTGTCTCACCAGTCTGTCATAGTTTCCTCAACTAAGTATCACCATTTTCCCCCTTTCTCCCTTAGTAATACCCTTTTCCTAAGGTCCTACCTCTCTTGAGCTACTTCTTTCCCTTTATTCCCTTGGTTTATTTTATACCCTTCCCTCCCCCCTCCCTTAAATTAACCCAATTTTTATTAATCTCTCCCTTTTAAGGCCTGTTTCTTATTCTTCTTCTCTTTCAGGTTCTTTCTTTTCCTTTACATCTCTGTTTCCTTTCCATTATCCTGGTTCCTGTAGTTATGTCTGGTTTACATCAGGATACATACTCAAATATAAGGATTTGGTGCTAGGATCCACATATGAGGGAGAACATACATTGTTTGTTTTTCTGAATCTGTGTTACTTCGCTTAATATAACAGTTTCTAGTTCCATCCATTTACCTGCAAATTTCATGATTTCATCTTTCTTTACTGCTGAGTAAAACTCCATTGTATAAATGAACCCCATTTTCCTTATCCATTCATCAATTGAGGGAAACTTAGGTTACTTCCATCTCTTAGTGATTGTGAAAAGAGCAGCAACAAACATGAATGTACAATAGGATGAGTTCTTTGGGTATATGCCAAGGAGTGGTATAACTGGGTCCAATGGTGGGTTCATTTGTAGTTCTCCACAATGCTTTCTACTAGGGGTTGAACTAATTTGCAGCCCCACCAGCAGTGGATGAGTGTTCCCCTTTTTTCCACATCCTCTCCAACATTTGGTATCATTTGTTTTCTTGATCTTAGCCAGTCTGACTGGGTTAAAGTGAAATCTTAAAGTGGTTTTAATTTGCATTTCCCTGATTATTAGTGATGTTGAGCATCTTTTAAGATGTTTCATAGCCATCTTTACTTCATCTTTTGAGAACTTTCTGTTCAGCCACTTAGCCCATCTTTTAATTGGGTTGCTTCTCATCTTGGTTTTCTGTTTTTTGAGTTTGTTATATAGTCTGGATATTAAACCTTCTGTCAGATGTGTCGCTGGTGAAGATTTTCTCCCATTTCCTGTGTTTTTTTGTTCACTTCCCTGATTGTCTCCTTTGATGTACTGAAGCTTTTTAGTTTAATGAGGTCCATTTGTTCATTTTTGCCCTTGTTTTCTGAGCAATTGACATCCCGTTTAGAAAATCCTTTCCTACACCTGTATCTTATAGGTTTTTCCCAATGTTTTCTTCTAACAGTTTCAGAGTTTCAGGCTTCACATTGAGGTCTTTGAGCCATTGGGAATGGACTTTTGGGCAGGGTGAAAGGTAACGGTTTAGTTTCATTCTTCTACAGGTGGAGATCCAGTTTTGACAGCACCATTTGCTGAGCATGCTGTCTTTCACCAGTTAATATTCTTGGCCCCTTTGTCAAATATCAGGTGGCTGAAATTGCATTTACTCATATTTGGGTCTTCAATTTTGTTCCATTCATCTATGGGTCTATTTTCATGCCAGTACTATGTTGTTTTTATGTCTAGAGCTCTATAATACAGCTTGAAATCTGGTATAATAATCCCCCCAGCATTGCTCTTAGTGCTCAGGGTTGTTTTGAATACCTGAGGCCTTTTGTGCTTTCACATGAATCTTAGGATAGTTTTTCTCCAATTCTGTGAAAAATATCATGGGGATTTTGATTGGCATTGCATTGAATCTATATATGACTTTTGGTAGGATGGTCATTTTTACAATATTAATTCTTCCAATCCATGAGCATGAGAGGTCTTTCCACCTTCTGATGTCTTCCTTAATTTCTTTCTTTAAAGTTTTAAAATTTTCATCATAGAACTCTTTAATGTCTTTGGTCAGGTTTATTCTGGGATATTTTATTTTCTTTGCAGCTATTGTGAACGGGAGTGTTTCCATGTGCTCTTTCTCTGATTACTTGTTACTGGTATATAGAAAGTCTTCAGCCTTTTGTAGGTTAATTTTGTAACCTGTCAATTTACTAAACATGTTAATAATTTCAAGGAATTTTTGGGTGGAATTTTTGGTGTCCTTTAGATACAATATCATATCATCTGCAAAAAGGGATAATTTGATGTCTTCTTTTCTAATTATTCCTCCTTTAATTTCCTTCTCTTGCCTTATTGCTCTTGCAAGAGTTTTAAGTACTATGTTAAAGAGAAGTGGGGATAGTGGGCAGCCTTGTCTGGTTCCTGATTTCAATGGGAATGCTTCCAGTTTTTCCTCCATTTAAAATGATGTC
>NW_008343717.1:1301289-1302064 GCF_000622305.1 Nannospalax galili | reverse complement strand
CTGTATGCGGTTTGCAAGTATTTTATTGAGAATTTTTGCATCTATGTACATTAAGGATATGGGTCTATAGTTTTCTTTTTTGGTTGTATCTTTACCTGGCTTTGGTATTAGAGTGATGCTGGCTTCATAAAAGGAATTTTGAATTTCTCCCTCCATTTTTATTTTTTGAATAAATTAGGTAGTATTGGATGTAGATCTTCTTTAAATGTCTGATAGAATTCTGCTGTAAATCTATCTGGTCCTGGGCTTTTTTTAATCAGGAATTTTGTATTACTGTTTCAATTAATTTTTGTGTTATGAGTCTGTTTATGCTGTTAATTTCTTCTTGGTTTAGTTTTGGTGGTTCTCATGCCTTTAGATATCCATCCATTTCTTTTAGGTTTTCAAATTTAGGAGCATATAGGTTTTTAAAGTGTTCCCTTATAATGTTCTGTGTCTTTCTGGTGTCTGTTGTGATGTTTCCCCTTTTATCTCTAATTTTGTTTATTTGGAGATGGTCTTTCTTTCTTTTGTTTAATTGGGCTAGCCATCTGTCAATCTTTAATTTTTCAAAGAACCAGTTCTTGCAATTGTTGATTCTTTGTATTGTTTTCTTTGTTTCAATTTCATTAATTTTTGCCCTGATTTTTCTTATTTCTTCTTGTCTGCTTGTTTTGGGATTCATTTGCTGTTGCTTTTCAAGTGTGTCGAGTTGCAATGTTAAGTCATTTATTTGTGTTCTTTCCGATTTTTTGATGTAGGCACTTAGAGCTATAAACTTCCCTCTAAGGACTGC
>NW_008343717.1:1283164-1301261 GCF_000622305.1 Nannospalax galili | reverse complement strand
TGTCCTTTTCATTTAGTTTCAGGAATACTTTTATTTCTTTCTTAATTTCTCTTTTGACCCATTCATCACTCAGGAGTGTGTTATTTAATCTCCATGTGTTTATGTGGTGATTAAGGCTTCTTCAGGTGTTTATTGTAAGCTTCCTTATATTTGTATTGTTTTCTTTGTATGGAATTATTTCAATGTTTCTGTATTTATTGAGGTTTGTTTTGTGCCCCAGTACATGTGTTGATTTTGGAGAAGGTTCCATGGGGTGCTGAGTAGAAAGTATGTCCTTTGGTGCTTGGGTGGAATACTCGGTAGGTGTCTGTTAGGTCCAAATGATATATGGTATTGTTTAATTCAGATGTCTCTCTGTTAATTCTCTTCCCTGTTGACCTATCTAATGGGGACAGTGAGGTATTAAAGTCCCCTACTATTAATGAGTTGGTGTTAATCTGGGTCTTAAAGTCCTGTAGTATTGTTTTTATGAAGTTGTGTGCTCCAGAGTTTGGTGAATATATGTTCATGATTAATATCTTCTTGATTCATTTTTCCTTTGATCAAAATGACTTGGCCCTCTTTGTCTCTTCTGAGTAGTCTTAGGTTAAAGTCTATTTTGTCTGATATTAGAATTGCTACGCCTGCTCTTTTCTTAGTGCCATTTGCTTCGTATATTTTTTTCCATCCTTTCACTTGGAGATGTGTCTGTCCTTGAAAGTGAGATGAGTTTCTTGCAGACAACAAAAAGATGGGTTTTGTTTCTTAATCCATTCTCATAGTCTGTGTCTTTTGACTGGGGAGTTTGGTCCATTAATATTTAAAGTTATTAATTAAAGGTGAGTATCTGAATCTTGTCATTTTTATTTCTGTTTACATTCTTGATATAGCTGTACTTTTCCATGGTTATACCTTCATTGGATTTCTTTCCACAATCCCTTTGTTATAGTCATTCCTTTCTCCAGCTCTTTGTATTGCTTCCAGAACTCTCTGAAGGGCTGGTTTTGTGGATATCAATTCCTTCAGCCTATTTATGTCATGGAAGATTTTTCTTTCCCCTTTGAATATAATAGACATTTTGGCTGGATATAGTAATCTGGATTGGCATCTGTGAGCATTTAAAACTGGGCATACTTTGGTCCAGGCTCTTCTGCCTTTAATAGTTTGTACTGAAAAGTCACCTGTAATCTTAATGTATTTTCCTTTATATGTGACTTGTTGTTTTTCTTTTTCAGCTTTCAGTATTGTCTCTTTGTTTTGTACATGTAGTGTTTTTGCTATGATGTGCCGTGGAGAGTTTCTTTTCTGGTCCTGCCCTAACCCTAACCCTAACCCTAACCCTAACCCTAACCCTAACCCTAACCCTAACCCTAACCCTAACCCTAACCCTAACCCTAACCCTAACCCTAACCCTAACCCTAACCCTAACCCTAACCCTAACCCTAACCCTAACCCTAACCCTAACCCTAACCCTAACCCTAACCCTAACCCTAACCCTAACCCTAACCCTAACCCTAACCCTAACCCTAACCCTAACCCTAACCCTAACCCTAACCCTAACCCTAACCCTAACCCTAACCCTAACCCTAACCCTAACCCTAACCCTAACCCTAACCCTAACCCTAACCCTAACCCTAACCCTAACCCTAACCCTAACCCTAACCCTAACCCTAACCCTAACCCTAACCCTAACCCTAACCCTAACCCTAACCCTAACCCTAACCCTAACCCTAACCCTTCACTTTCTGCTATCATCTGTTTCTTTACCTGGTCTGTTGTGTGTGTATGTGTGTGTATGTGTGTGTGCGTGTGTGTTCACTTTCACTCTGATCTTCTGATATCATTATGGGGATTCGTAGTTTCTGATTCTTGTGTGAGACTGAAGCCTTCAAGTTTAGGTCTGCTTGTTTTTGTGAACTTTATGTGTCTTCGTGGTTTAGTTTTCGGGCATGAAAAGTTGGTTCTTCTAAGCTTCCGGTTCTCTCTTTTGATTTTATATTGGAGTGGCCAGATTGCTTTTGTCTTCAAGAGTTCCCACAGAGGCCCAATTCAAATGAGCATCACATATTTTCCGGCTTTCTCCTGAGGTTTTGTCCCTCCCGGAAAGATTTTAGTCTCAGGAATTTGGGGGTTGGACTGGCCTGGGAGCCTGGCCCAGGAAAGATGCTGGTCTAGGGTAGCTGTTGGTGGTGCCACCCAGAGATGCAAAGGCAGGAAGAGGCCCCAAGGACTCCTGGGGACCCCACTGAGAAGCTGGGTTGGTCTGGATGCAAAGGTTCAGGAAGAGGAAAGGTCAGCCCATGAGTCCCAAAAAGAGGCTGGTGGGTGCCATGGGAAGGAGAGAGAGGTGAGGGCGAGGCCAGGCCCAGAAGCAGTGCTCCTGGGATCCAGAGAAGGCACTAAGTTGGTCTGAATGAAAAGGACCAGGAAGCAGTATTGGTTCCCCAGGTGTCTGGGGCCCTAAGACAAGGAATGGGACAGGACTCAAACTAAGAGAGACTGGCACGGTGAATGAGTCTGGGGGAGTCAAGGCGCAGAGAGCACAATGGACTTACCCCGGAGAGAAGCCTGCGGGCTAATTCTGTAACTTTTTATTATCCATGTGGAGTAAATACCAACTGCTGTAGTATTTTTAGTTTCTTCACATATGCTGTTTTTAAAAACTGTGTATTTTTGTTTCCTCCTACAAATGACAAATAATATGAAGACAAGGGCTTCTGTTTGGTTCAATGACATACATTAACTCTCAATAAATATTTGTCAGTTGAATGGATGAATATTCCAAATTCCTGACATTGATGAAGGACACTATTAACCTAGTGGATTTGTCTTAAAGGAAAGGGATAACAGAATTAAAGTAAAATACAATTAAAAAATTAAAATAATAACATAGCTCCCATGGAGACTTAGGATGAATATATGTTAAAGTTTCATTCTTCTACAGGTAGAGATCCAGTTTTGCCAGCACAATCTTTGGCAAAAAGAATCATGCTGTGGCTATCACCATACCAGATCTCAGATTATATTACAGAGGTATTGTAAGAGTGAAACCACGGAGGACAAGTCAGCCTTTGGGTTGCAACAGCAAGAGGTTTATTCAGGACACAGGTACCTGTGGGCACAAAGTCTCCTCGGAGGACTTGCGCGCCCCAGGTTGAGTTCAGGGGGTTTTTATAAGGCAGAAGCAGGGTACAGAAGCAGAAACGCGGTTATTGGTTAATTTCAAACACACATAGTAATTTTACCAGTAATTTCAAAGGTATGCAGGGGTATGGGGTAAGGTCCGGGGCTGAGGGGAAATAGGATTGCTAAATGGGAGGTGACCTCAGAAGCACAGACGTTTTCTAAAGATTTCCTGGTATCGGGCCCCCAGGGTGGTCAGGAGTTCTGTCTGTAAAACTTGTTTATGGCTTAATCTGTGAAGCTTGACCGGTGCCTGCCTGTCCTGCAGCCTTTTGATAAGGCTGGTTCTGGTTTTTGTTAAGTTTTAACAAGTGGGCTGTGGGCCCCTGAGCACTCATGGCGCCTAGTTTCCTTTTTTTTTTATTTTCTCAGTTGGTCTGAATGAAAAGGACCAGGAAGCAGTATTGGTTCCCCAGGTGTCTGGGGCCCTAAGACAAGGAATGGGACAGGACTCAAACTAAGAGAGACTGGCACGGTGAATGAGTCTGGGGGAGTCAAGGCGCAGAGAGCACAATGGACTTACCCCGGAGAGAAGCCTGCGGGCTAATTCTGTAACTTTTTATTATCCATGTGGAGTAAATACCAACTGCTGTAGTATTTTTAGTTTCTTCACATATGCTGTTTTTAAAAACTGTGTATTTTTGTTTCCTCCTACAAATGACAAATAATATGAAGACAAGGGCTTCTGTTTGGTTCAATGACATACATTAACTCTCAATAAATATTTGTCAGTTGAATGGATGAATATTCCAAATTCCTGACATTGATGAAGGACACTATTAACCTAGTGGATTTGTCTTAAAGGAAAGGGATAACAGAATTAAAGTAAAATACAATTAAAAAATTAAAATAATAACATAGCTCCCATGGAGACTTAGGATGAATATATGTTAAAGTTTTATTTTGTTTCTTAAAAGAACCAGGAGAATAATAATACAGGTCATAGTGACAGTGTATATAGAACTAAGCCTGTGTAGACATTTGGCAGAAGATGAAGAATGACATGGTTAGATATTAAATTAGTGGATGATGCCTCATAGGAGATAAATCATGAATCAAAGTGTTGGGTTATCTTTTTTTTTTTTTTTTTTTGTAATTCACTATATAGACCAGGAGGCCTTGATCTCACAGAGATCCACTTGCCTCTGCCTCCCAAGTGCTGGGATTAAGGGCATGCACCACCATGCCCAACTGGGTTATCTTTATCATTATACAGAAATTATTTTCTCTCATGGACAAAAATTATAAAAATCATACATTGAAAGGTTGGATTTGACCAACAGCAGATAATGAACCAAACAATGGTACACTTCCATAAATGATTAAAAATCCTTGAGTGCACCTGTTGAATGTCTCCAACACGATGTCAGAAAGACTGATTTTCCAGCTGCCTAGTTTTAAAATGTTAGAATTTTTTTTCTTGGTGGAATAAATGAGCAAAATGGCAATATTCCATTTTTTTTAAGTCTGACCCTTGACTTGATAGCATTTTCTCTAGCATTTACTCTAGTCTAATGTAGCCAATTGTGGTAGTACACTACTGTGATCCCAAAACTTTGAAGACTGAGGCAGGAAGATCACAAACTTGAGACCAGCTTGGAACACACAGTGTTGAAAACAGTAAAGAAATAGTCTTGCGTGCTGCACTCTTGATCCTGGCGCTCTGGAGGCAGAGGCAGGTAGATATCTGTGAGACTGAGGAAAGCCTGGTCTACACAGTGAGTTGCATGCCAGTTCGAGCTATGGGGAGACACTGTCTCACCACCCCCCCAACACACACACAAAAGAAAAAGAGAAAGAAAGGGAGTGATAGCTTAGTTGGTACAACACTAACTATGCAAACATGAAAGCCCAAGTTAAATTTGTAGAACGCAGGTACAAAAGCCAGGT
Organism: Nannospalax galili; assembly: GCF_000622305.1. NCBI lineage: Eukaryota > Metazoa > Chordata > Mammalia > Rodentia > Spalacidae > Nannospalax > Nannospalax galili. Next base: position 1,296,209 of record NW_008343717.1, on the reverse strand, counting down.
GTGGTGTCATGTGCCTATAATCTCAGGGCTGGGGAGATGAGATGGATTCCTGGGCCTTGCTGACCAGCCAACCTAGCTTACTTGACAATTTCTAGGCCAATGAGAGATCCTGACTCAAAAAAACAAAAAACAAAGTGGACAAGTCCTCAGTAATGGCACCTGAGGTTGTCCTCTGGTCTCCTCAAGCATGCACACACACATGTGGGGACTTGAGTATCCACCCACGTGTATAAGTATGTGCAAACACACAGAAAAGTCACGAAAACAATGAGACACTTGATAATTGTCCCTTTATATACACTGGAATTTTATGCTTTCTATCCAACAGTCAGAATTTATGAAGAGTGGCTAAGATGAGGAAACAGGCTTGACATAGAAATGCATCAGAATTTTCGTATTCTATTTTAAGTTCTTAACTCTCAAGAAAAGCTGCCCCCTTTTTAAGGCTTTTATCTTTATCTTTATTTTTTATTTTTTGTGTTATGAGTGTTATGCCTGCCTGTGTGCAAGTGAACCCATGTCATGCAGTGCCTCCAGAGGTCAGAGGAGGGTGTCAGACCCCCTAGAATTGGAGTCAGTTACATGGTTGTTAGCCACCATGTGGCTGCTGGGATTCCAACCCTGGTCTTCTGCAAAAACAGCCAATGCTCTTAACCACTGAACCATCTCTCCAGTCCTGTGTTTAAATTTTTTAAAATAAAAGGCAAAATTTGTCATCAGGGGATGGGAATTTGGCCAAGGCTACTGTAACCTTGTAAGAACAGTATAGCCTTCTGAAGCAGGCCTGTTCTCAAACAAAGAAATAAAAATGATCAAGAAACATCTTAAAAACCCATGCTAACTCAGTCAGACAAGGGCCCAGAATGGTGTGAGGGAAGTGGATGGCATGCCAGCCCTAGTCTGAGAACTGTTGGAGACTGATTACTGCCAGGTGAAGGAAAGTAGACCACCCTTAAGAGCTCTAGGTAGGCTGAACAGACTCCAGTGGATGGACATTCGGGTAAAATGTTTGATCAGATGGAACTTAACATCTATGGCAGAATATGTGAGGTCCTGTGGGGGTGGGGTCTGTGGGGGAGGGCGTCTTAATTTGATTAAGAACTGTTGTATGAAATGTACAAAAGCTCAATTACAGTTTTTTAAAAAAATTAGTCAAAGCAAAAAAAAAAAGTGTTTGCCATGCTTAGTAAGTAGGGAAATGCAAATGAAAACCACATTATGATTTCATCTTACCCCAATAAGACTGCCTAGGATCAAGAGAACAAATGACACCAAATGCTGGTGAGGATGTGGAGAAAGGGGAATGCTCATTCACTGCTGGTGGGATTGCAAACTCATACAACCACTACGGAATGTGGTGTAGAGAACTCTTAAAAAACTGAAAATGAATCTACCAAATGATACAGTTATACTACTCCTTGACATATACCCAAACGACTCATCCTACTATAGAGAAACTTGTACATGCATTTTGTTGCTGCCTTTTTCACAATAGCTAAGAAATAGAAACAACCCAAATGTCCCTCAACTGACAAATGAATAATGAAAATGTGGTACATTTACACAATGGAGTTTTACTCAGCGGTAAAAGAAAACAAAATAATGAAATTTGCAGGTAAATGGATGCAATTAGAAATGGTTATACTAAGTGAAGTAATACAGATTCAGAAAAACAAGTGACATATGTTGTCTTTCATTTGTGGCTCTTAGCACCAAATCTGTATATTTAAGTATATATCCTGGTAAAACCGCAGAAGCCAGGAAAACGGAAAGGAGCCAGGGAGGTAAAGGGAAAGAAGGAACTTGAGAAAGGGGGATAATAGGAAATAGATGTTAACAAGGAGGAAATGAAGGAAATAGGATCATTTAACTGGAAAGGGGAGAGGGAAGGTTATACAAGGAACTATGGGGGTACAGGGGAAGAAGGAACTCAAAAGAGGAGGGGAATAATAGGAGACAGGTAGTGTCAAGGGGAAAATGGGGGTGCTTTATCTGGGGAGGGAAGAGGAAGGTTAGACAGGGAGAGAGGAGAGATAAAGCTTGGGTGTGTGAAAATCCAGAGGGAAATGTATTTGTTCAAAAACCTCTTGAAAAATACACATGCAGTATCTGAACATGAGTGCATGTGTATACCTGAATAGGAAACACAGTGTCAAACAGGGGAACCTCCCTTCAGGTTGTTGGTTAGGGTAGTTCAAGAGACTCCCGGGATGATGCAGGCTGCTGCTACATCATTTGATTGGCTCTCAGAAGTTGAGGGTGTGACCCTATTGCTGAGGACAGGACATACTTGGGGCACAGAACTTGGAGCAATGGACCTGGAACTGAGTTGGAAGCTACCTCTCGAAGACTAGCTCTCATATTTCTAGAGGATATTTACTGTACAGGCTTCTAAGGCAGATAATCAATCAATGGTCCAAGCTCAGCTTTAAAGCCTAGTAATCACAACAATGATCCACACAGCAAACTATAGCAGTACAATAGTGGCATTTTTATCTTGGGGATAATCAACAGCTGTCTAATTGGACTTAATCCCTCTCAATAGGAGGGAACTCATGTGTGGTGCTATAAACTTAGCCGAGTGCACATGAATGGTGAGGTCACAGATCCTAGAGAAAACACTACTGTCACATTCCTAGACAAATGTAATTTCTTGGTGTATGCTAAATATAGATTCTTATATTTACAGACAAGTACACCAGTCACCACTGATGAAAGGAGTTTCTTTTTGCAACAGATGGAGACTATTACAGAGTTCCATAACTGGTCAAACACAGAGGATAAATGCCTGTGAGATGCCTCAATTCTTTGAATAAGGCATCAAGAACCTGGAAACATCTAGTACAGACAGAGACCACTGGTAATACTTCTCTTGGTCAAGGCCATATTGTGTCCACTTGGACAAAGTAAGAAATTTTTAGAGGGAAAACAGCTGGAAATCAAGGGAAACCTGATTGGACAGATTAGCTACCTATAATTATAAAATTAGAGTAGGTGTAACCTCAATATTTAGCATGAAAATTTGAAAATGAACTCCAGTCATGAATATCCATAACTAAAGAAAGTGATAGTTTTTAATAAGCATCACTGAGGTGAAACTTTTGAAATGTAAATAGTTAACTAACATGGTAACTTGTTTGATACTACCAACAAACCCATTATTTACATAATGCATCTTTATAATGTTAATGCTGATACATTAGCTTTGGGTCTTAAGGGTTTTTTTCAATTTCCTGTGAAAGTTGCTTTTGTTACAGCCAGTACATCGACAGGGTAGGAGTCACAAGGAAACATTTTTTTCTCACTTTTTTTAGTTCAATTCAACTCTGTAAGGCTGACCTTCTCTCACCTTTGGATAATGTTTTTCAAAGGCCCTGGTTATCTAATTGCTTAGTAAGGCACCTTGTTTCCCCCCAGACATTCTGATTCTATAATGAGATTGTCCATTAAAACTTCTGATCACCCAACTTGGAGCTCCAACCTTCTGCAGATGGGAGGCTCCAGGGGAAATGGAGGATGCGGTTGCTTCATTGGTCTCTAAAAGCATCCATGTAGACTGCTGAGTTTTAGTTTCTCTGTAGTTGGTGGAGGAGTGAAGTAGTCATGGCACTGAAAACTTTCTGCCTGCAGTTAGATCTTTTCTGGTGGTAAAATGGACTCCACTGATATATTGGTGGACTTCTTAGAGACCACCTAGCATTAAAGATCTCTCATCTCTGATCACTGGGCACAGTCTGATCCCTCTTTAGATTGCAAGAGGCTCTCTGGGTCTCATCACCTTGTCAAGGTGTTCCCAGAGGTAAAATCATTAAGATAGTTCTGTCTCTGCTGCCACTTCCAATCCATTTGTCACAGGGATGAGTTTCAATCAATTCAAGGGCTGTTTTTACTTTTGGGGGGACTCCAGATTAAAGGGAAGAAAATGTGTTAAATTAACTTTCAGGTTTCTGGGGGCTCAAATTGTACCTACCAGTACAAAGAACTGCTTGAGTTGTAAGTACACTCTGCTGGTTATTTTGATCATCAACTTGATTGGACTAAGTGATGCCTAGGAGACTGTGAGAGGGGCGCATTTGTGGGTGTATCTGTGAGGCTGTTTTAAGAGAGGACTAAGTTAAGGAGAACACGTACCCTGAGTCTGAGTGATATCACCAAAGATTATAGAGAAGGTGTGGGTGGAATAAAAGAGAAAGAAGGATGCCTGCCAGCACAGGCATGCTCTCTCTGCTTCATCTATCATGAGGTATGCTTCTTTGAGTCACGGCATGTACCTTAATGTGATGATGTTTTGCTCACCACATGCCAAGAACGATGGAGCCAAGTGACTGTGTACCAACACTTCTGAAACTGTAAGCCAAAACAAATCCTTGTTTAAGTTGTTTTTCTCAGCATTTTGTCACAGCAATGAAAAAGTAACAACCATATCCTTGTCAAACGACCAGACAAGACTCATTTCCAGAGAAAACTGTGTGGCCTACAACAGACATTCTCTGGGCTCAAGGTATTAGATCAAGTTCTCCATTAGCAAGAGTTCCTTTATTACTTATTATTATTTGTACAGATCATGAAACACAATGATTTCGTAGAATAAATGGTGAAGTATCCACTTAGGATTAAAAGATTAATGCTTAAAAATTTATGATTTTATACTGTGACTATTACAGTTGTCATAAGATGTTACTAAATTAATGTTATATAGGTTATAAATTATACTTGAGTTCAGGTTAACTGAGGGAGGTCAGGGAGACTCTTAACAGAGGGCAAGAACTTGCATCTGCATTTTGCTGAAACGTCTGTCAAAACCTATGCTTATCTTCTCATTGCAAAATATGTTAGATACAATTCCTATTTCCCCTACTTGTGCCCTTGACAGCATTTGAAACAAATGGTTGATATCCTCTTGATATATTCAGTTTCCCTTGGTCCACCTTGCCTCTTCTAGCTCTTTCATTCCTTAGAAACTTCTTGTTGCTCTTTACTGGCTCCTATGTACCTCTCACTAGTTGGCAAGGTCAGGACTTGGGCCCCACCTTCTTTCCTTCCCAGTCTGGGCACTTTTCCCTACCATACTTGCTAGTGGTTCAGATTTAAAGTACTTCCTCCATCTTTCCTGGCATTCTAAATTTCACCCCTGAAACCACTGGACATGTTTTTTACTGGTCATTTCTAGTGTTATGGAAACTAAAAAAAAAACACCTTAGTGTATCCAAGGTCAGGACTTGGGCCCCACCTTCTTTCCTTCCCAGTCTGGGCACTTTTCCCTACCATACTTGCTAGTGGTTCAGATTTAAAGTACTTCCTCCATCTTTCCTGGCATTCTAAATTTCACCCCTGAAACCACTGGACATGTTTTTTACTGGTCATTTCTAGTGTTATGGAAACTAAAAAAAAAACACCTTAGTGTATCCTAAATGGATCTCTCTCTCTCTCTCTCTCTCTCTCTCTCTCAAAGAGAACTTGAGTATTCTTGGCACTATTTTTCTTCTTTAACTCCAATAGTTTTTTTTTTTTTTTTTTTTTTGCTGTTCTCTTTATATTTAGGTGAGGTAAATTCTTATTTTCTGCTGTAATTTGAACAGAGAAAAGCATAATTGCTTTCAAGTATTTATCCAATTTTTAGGCTTATTCAACTGCTGACTTTCCTAGATTCCATTATTTATTTAGTTTAAATCACTGCAGATATTTCTCTTAAAATATAAAGAATATTAAAACCTTAACAGCCACGAAGTTAAATCTAGTTGTACCTAGTTACAAACAATAGAAACGTCTGGTCAACCAGCAACTACTCATGATTAACAAGCTTATGATGTTCCATACAGCTAAGTGCTTTATTCCCATTTAGTCCTTACAATAAGCAAGTAATTATTACTGTTTTAAGCAAGAGAAGAAACAGAGGCTCATAGAGTTTAAGCAACTCAAAAACCATCTACTTACTATACTACATGGCAGAGAAAAATTTAAAATTCAGGTCATGAGGCTCCAAAATGCATGGGCAATAATCATTTTCTGTATAGAATGTGCTGCCCTGGTGAAGAGGAAAACCTTGACAGAAGGTGAGACAGGCAACAGAGATAACTGGAGACCAGAGTCTACAGAGTAGCATAGGTCATAAGAGCTGGCTAAGACCTAGGTAGGAACTGAGAGGGAAGAGCACTGTGAAGCCAGGATTCAGCGAGAGAGGTCAAATCCCATGAATGTTTGGAACTCTTTTTTATTTTATTTTTCAACGGCTTAATTTTATTTTCTTATTTTTATTTTTATTTTATGTGTATGAGCCTGCATGTATGTGAGTACACCTGTGTCATGAAATGCCGCAGAGATCAGCAGAGGGCTTTGGATTCCCCTGGAACTGGAGTTAAGGATGGTTCGTAGCCGCCATGTGGCTGCTGGGAATCGAAACTGAGTCCTCTGAAAGAGCAGTCAGTACTCTTAACCGCTGAGCCATCTCTCCAGCCCTGAATGTTTAGAACTCTTAAAAACAGTGATCTTAATATTTACATGGACTCTTTGAGGCATGACCAATTAATTTCAAAATTAAGTAAGCAGTAAGGATATTGATGCTACATGCTAGAAAACATGATATTATATTTAATTGTTTTCATAGCTAAGAAGGAAGGCTGTGTTTGACAACACTTTTTAATTATATAGTTGACATGATTAATGACATTAATACTTGCTAAGTAATTATTACACTGCTCACATTAGAGTAAGAGTGGTGAATTTTAATGCATCAGAGAATGAAGAGAAGGAACATTGCATGTGTAATTAATTACAGTCAACAAGTACATTAGTAGTCTGAGTGTACTTAATTGCTGAAGGTTCATCTAACAGTGTCTGATGTATGAAATGAGAGAGGAAACAACATGACCCACTCAGCTGCCATAACAAAATTCTGGAGTGGATGGCCAAAGCACCAGAAGTCCATTTTCTCATGATTATGTGGGGCAGAAGTCCATTATCAAGGTGCCTTTAGGGTTGGTTTCTGGGGAAGCATCTCTTTCTGGCTTGTAGAAGGCTGACTTTCAGGGTGTTCTCACATGGTGCACATCTCTTCTTTAGAGAACACCCATTTTATTGGCTCTATGCTCTACCCTATGACTTCATTTAATTTTATCAATTCCCTACAGGCCCTGCCTCCAAAACAGTCATGTTAGAGGTTGAGAATTTAAACTGTGGATTTTGGAATAAGGGACTGCAGCCCAAAACACACTGAAGTTGATACAGAAGGCAAGACTTCTGTGTATTGGTATGATTAGGAGCTGGGTCCCTGAGGCAGATTATCTGGGCTTGAATCCTAGTTCTATAGGAGAGAGATCTTTATATCCCACTTTTAAAAACAATCTCCTAGGCTTCTAAAGTCAGATTTTGACAATACCTATCTCACAGCATTGTGGTTAAGGTTAAATGAATGAAAACATGCCCAGCACACAGCACAATGCCTGTCGCTTTAACATACTCAGGAAATACGAGTTGTTATTTTTATTGTTGCTGTAGGATAGGATTTTAGATTTGGGCTAGGTTGAACAATGTGTTTGTTATATACTAGGATGTGAAAAAAAACCCCACAGGTATGTTAGAGGAAGGTTTGACATCAGAAATATTAGAAAGATGTGTGGCACAAAGAATTTATTTAAAACGTAAAGGTCAACTTGTTTACCTCTTTGTTTTTAAGAAGTAAGAATAAATTGTTGACAAGTGTGAGAAAAATTGATTTTGCTCATAGCTGCTTGTTTGGAAAATGTCAACCTTATGAAGAATTATAAAGGTGCTATGACAGTATGTTAATTATATCTTGAAATATTCAAGTAATGGTCAATGTTTAAATGCGTGAAATTATGGGTAGAGTGAAAGTTTCTCACAGAAGGAGGCTAACTAGTCATATTTTAAATAAAAATGATGAAAATACAATGGCTAAAACAAAACTGTAGGAAGGTAAAAGACATGGTATTATGACATGATTTCTGGTATTGTTCAAATTGCAGTAAGTTTTTGCCTTAAGTTATACCCCCCCACCCCTAATACAACAGCTTATTAAGATATTCCTAGGGATGAGTTAAATGATTTTCTGGAAACAGTCATATTGATATAATACTAATATTCTGTGAATGATTGAAGAGAGTGAGGTGAAGCCATAGTGTCATCTTAACCTTGAAAGACACACAGGCTCACTTCCACCACATGGTTTACATTGGATGCAGACCATTAATTTTTTTAAAAAAATTTAATTTAATAACCACATGATTAGAAGAAGCATTTCATTACAGCTTTAACATATTCAGTTAATAACAATTTCCAGAGCAAGGATATATCTCTTTCAAAAGTGGGTGTAAATTTTTAGGTTCACAGTTGAATTAATACAGTTACACAATATTGAACTCAGTATAAACCCTGTAAGATATAAAATTGAATGAGTTTTTAATCTTTAAAGAAGATCTCCATTTAATAAAATATGCTGTTTCCTACATGTTTAATGCTACTAACGCTTACATGCATTCCTAATCTCTATATATCTGATTATTACTAGTCACAGTCAGTTACACTCGAATCCTTGGCACCTGAGTATGGCTATAAAGTCATCAGGTAGATTTCACTGGTAATGTTTATTGCCTCTACTATTTAACATGAAGTAAATTTTTATGCTTCCTCCTCAAATATTAGTCTTTCTAATTTGTTTTTTCTCTGTGTGTGTATATCATACAGAACATCCCAAACAATCCTGTTCATCTATATACCCACTTCCCAAATGGCCCCCTCCCCTAGACACCCCTCCCCACTGGGGCCCATATACTCTGTCATCCCTGATACTGTCCACTGTGTTGTCGGCACCTCCAGTCATTCCCCAGTGCTTGTCCATCTGCTGAATCTAGTCAGCCTATCCAGAGCCTTGTTTTAGGAAGATCAGCTGTTCCTCATCTAGCAGCAATCAGTTGTCAATAGTCCTTTAGATAAGTTTGGGGTCTGCTGCTCATTTTCCCAGTTCTATGCTGGGTTACTGGCAGACCACTAATTTAGCTCACATCCAAGAAGAGCACATTAGGCTCTGTCTTTTGAGTAGATTGCCAACAAATTCTTATATATATATTTTGGTGAGTACTGCTGCCTGCAGGGCATTTCACTCGGGGGTTGGGGTGGTTCCCTGGCCACCCACGGGGCCCCTCCCCAAGCCACCTTCCCCTGGGCCTTTTCAGCTGTCCTGGAGCTGGTGGCAGTGCACAGCCAAAGGTCTTTGTTTTTTGTTTTTTGTTTTTTTTTAAATGCGCCCAGCAGCCATGGCCTACAGGGGCGGTCCCCACCCGGCTTTCCCGCAAGGCCCTGACTCCCACCAGTTGCTGGGTGGGGGGGCGCATGCAAGCTTACTTCAAGGTGGGTGGGCTGGGTGGCTTTCGCAGCCAACCCCGTGCACTCTGCTCTGGCCCGCCCTTCTGCCTCTGAAGGTGGCCAGGGTACACAGGAGGTGCAGCTTGTTACTTTGGCCGCTTTTGGGTTCACTTCTGTTGCATCTCTGCCTTCTTCCTCAAACCCTTCCCATGATTCCCATGTATCCCTAGTGAAAACATTAGCCCCAAGTAGCCAGAAAGCCAAATGAATCACCTCTGACCAAACCTTTTGAGCTATGGGATCTGACAAATCCAATCCCCTGCTTTTAAGCATAATCTCTCAGTGCTTTAAGCACTGGGTCTTCAAACTTAAAAATTGCATTACCCATATTTAGAGTCTTGCTTACCCCAAACCTCCTCGATTGGCCCCAATCCGTTTTTTTCTTCTTTTCACCTTCCTTCGAGCGCCAGGTTGAGTGCCAGATGCTGGGGGTTCGAACCCGTGACCCCCGGTGAGGATTGGGGATGAGTAAGCACGCTGTTCGCCAGCCCACATTGTCCCCATAACCCGGGGACACTCAGACACAACGGGGAGTCTTAGGCAGAGACTCATTTACTGCAAGTGTTCCAAAGCTTATAAAGACACCTGGAACCCCCACCCCCACCCAGCTCACGCCCTGCAGTGTGTATCTTAAGGATGGTCACGCACTGATCTAACAATGTGGAAGTATTCTTCAGACTTTCAAAGCAAGCCAGGCCGCACCCCCAGTAACTTCCTTTCGGACCTATGCAAGGTGGGGCCTTTAGGTCCCCACATGCAATAAAACATGCCCCATAAAGAATCTTAAGAGAGAAAAGGTTTATTTTGGCTAACAGTTCAAGGTCCATCCATTTTTAAGGGAAGGCATTGGTGGCAGGAGTTTGAGGCAGCTGGTGATGTTGCATCTATACTCAGGAAGCAGAGAGTGATGAATGTTGATGCTCAACTCACTTTCTACTTTTAAAAAAAATTATTTTTTATATGAATGGATGTCATGCCTGCACGTATGTTAAGTGCACCTGTGTCGCGAAGTGCCAGTGGAGGACAGAAGATGGTGCCAGAAACCCTGGAATTGGTGTTACAGACAGTTATTAGCTATCATGTGGGTGCTGGGATTTGAACCCAAGTCTTCTACAAGAACAACCAGTGTTCTTTATTGCTAAGGCACCTCTCCAGCCCCTCACTCTCTCCTTTTTATTCCAGGATATGAGCCCATGGGATGGTGCTACCCACAAGTGAGGCAGTTCTTTCCAGCTCAGTTAACCTAATATATATAACCTCTCACAGGAGTGCCCAGAGGCTAGCCTAATTAGATAATCCCTCACAAGCATGGGCAGAAGCATGTTTCTTGGGTGATTCTAGGTCCTATGAACTTGACCATCAATGGTAAGTAAGCATCACAGTCTCTAATGTTTTTTTCCTCTTCTTTAATTTTCAGTATATTCTACTGCATAAAGTGATTAAAGGCTTTTCACTTAGGCATCAAAAAACCAAATAAATTTAAAGGCTTTTAAATAAAAAGGAAACATTTGGGAAACACATTAAGCTTACAGTAATATTTGTTGCTATGGAGAAAGCTTTCTTTTCTTTGGTACAGAGCAGCATATTCTCTTGGTAAAATGGGTGAGAATGTTTGTTGTCTAACATTCTGCACCTGTCATAACCCTTTCAGAAGTTGGTTGACCTCACAAAACTCTTTAGCTTTTCAAAGCCTCACATTTCATTTCACCACCTCAAATTACTTATGGCTTGAGGATCATCTCTTCCCAAACATTTCTTTTAGTCCATCAACTCAGGTCACCAATCCCTTTAGCAACAACTTACAGGTTGGCATTTGGAATAAAACAACATGATTAAATCAATTCACAAAGATTATTGTGATTAGTAGTCTTTCAAATTTTGTGTGTTTTGAATTTTAAAAAATGTAGTAACAAAACAAATTGATATATCAATTTCTAGAATGCTAGATCACAGACTTCTGGGGACATAATAAAAAGAGAAATGTAATTTCAGTCACATAGAGAAAATGTTGAGGTAAGAATGGAAAATTAGAAGGAGCCCCTTTCTTTCTTCCTTCCCTCCCTCCCTCCCTCCCTCCCTCCCTCTCTCCCTCCCTTCCTGCTTTCCTCTCTCCCTCTCTTTCTTTGAACTAGGGTCTCATTTATCCTATGCTGTCCTTGAACTCACTATGTAGCCAAGGATGGCCTGTATTACAGATGTGTGCCACCATGCTTATCTAGAAAGAATTTCTACATGACTAAGTTTTACAGTTCAGACGAACCCCAAAGCTTTTGGATGGGTTGAACTAGTTCATTGCTCAAAGGCAGTTTGAAAAGGTAGAATAGGAAGTAGACTAAATAAATGTTTTAGTCATTTCATTATTCAGTTGCTTGGACCCCAAATGTTAGAGCCATCTTTAATTCTCTTTATATGCCGTGCCTAATCCATCACCAACCCTACAGACTCCTCTTTCTTGATGTTCTCAAGCTTGGTCCACCTCTTCTTGGTCCCTGCATAGTTCAAAATACTATTCTCCATCACCTCATTGCAGCACTGGCCTTCTATTGTCCCCAGCAGTCTCCTGAGGACTGCAGTCACAGGTCTCCTGTGCAAATAAAATCAGTTCATGCCAGAAGCACCATTTTTCTGCCCTTGGCAGTGAGCGGTGGCGTCCCATCTCACTCAGAAGATTCTGGCTTCTAATTACTTCTTAGTTTTTATCTCACACCTTCTCTTTCTGACCTCCGTATTCTAAGTATGTGTGCTTCCCTCCTGTGCTTCAAACATGTCTGTGTCAAGACATTTCGTTTTGTTGTGCCTCATCTTCCTTTCACTAGAAAGACATCTTTTCCTTAACATTTGTATGGTTTTACCTCCCTTCAGTCAGATATTACTTTAAATGTTACCTTTTTAGGACTACTAACACCCCATCTAACAAATCACTGCGTTCACTTCTGTAACCCAATGTATTTTTTTTTTCCTGTGTGTAATTCACTTTGGACTACTAACACCCCATCTAACTAATCACTGCGTTCACTTCTGTAACCCAATGTATTTTTTTTTCCTGTGTTTAACTCACTTTCTCCTTTTTTTTTTTAATTTTTAAAAATGATTTATTTAATAACAACATACTTAGAAGAAGCATATCATTACAACACAATTGACATATTCAATAACGTTTTCCTGAAGTAGGATGCATCTCTTTCAAATTTGGCTGTAAATTTTTAGGCTTACAGTTGAATTATTACAGTTATACAATATTGTACTCAGTATAAACCCTATAAGACATAAATTAAATGATGTTTTAACCTTTAAAAAGATCTCCATTTCATTATTAAAATACACAGTTTCATATAGAAAAATTCATTTTAATGCAATTAACATTAAGATGTTTGCACATGCATTTCTAATCTCTGTATATCTGATTATTACTAGTCACAGTTGGTTACTTTCTGAGCTTCTAGGCATCTGAACATGAATATAAAGTCATCAGGTAGATTTCAATGGTAATGTTTTTCACATCTACTAATTATTGTTTTTTAATCATTATTTTTTTAATTTTTTTTTTCATACAAAAGAATTCATTCCAAAGCAATTGACATTGAGACGTATTCACATGCATTTCTAATCTCTATATACATGACTATCACTGGTCACAGTCGCCCACCTTCTGAGCTCCTCGGCATCT
>NW_008343717.1:1260653-1277726 GCF_000622305.1 Nannospalax galili | reverse complement strand
GATGAGGGCAGGGCCAGGACCAGAAGCGGTGCTCCTGGAGCCCAAGAAAGGGCCTGAGTTGCTCTGGGTGAGAAGGATCAGGAAACAGTATTGGTTCCCCAGGTGTCTGGGGCCCCAAGACTAGGAATGGCACAGGGTCCAAACTAGAGTATAGAACGGCAGGCGGGGGGGCAGGGTGGTGGGGGGGGGGGGGGAAGGGTGAATGAGGCTTAGGGAGTCCCGTCGTGGAGAGCTGCGCTGTAGACTTACCCCAAGAGGCCTGAGGATAGTAGTGCAGGCTAGGAGAGTTAGCCAACCCAATGTATTTTTTAAAGTCATACACATTTATCTTTAGTCTACCTCACTAAAATATATGCTTTATGTAGCCAAAGATTTTAACTTTTTGTTATAACTGTAGAACTTCTACCACTACTTGATACATAATGATGTTTAATGAATATTTGTTGAACAAATGCATTAATTTTTAAAAGTAAGTATATTTTATATTTATATATTTGAAATTTTTATTTATGTTTATTTTATGTGTATGAGTGTTTTTCCTGCATGTATGTAGGTGCACCATGTGTGTGCAATGCCCATAGAAGTCAGACAAGGGGATTGACTCTCCTGGAACTGGAGTTGTGATGGATGTTAGCTGCCATGTGGATGCTGGGAAATGAACTTGGGTCCTCTGCAAGATCAGCCAGTGCTCTTAACCTTCATCTCACCAGCCCCATATTTATATTTTTTGATAAAGTATAACAATGTAAACATACAATTAAATTACACTGTTATTTTTGTTGCTGGAGTTGAGAATTAGGACCTAGTGACCTAGGGATTACAGAAATGTAAGAAATGACATAAAAATATGTTAAGGAGCATAAGAAAATAAAATATTATCATTGATCCTGATAATGCCAAGAACATTGCCCATACTGTAAGATTAAAAGCTATTGGGATGTCACACCATAGTCTAAAACAATCATTGAAAAAACAATATAAGATGAAAGAAGCTGAAGGAAAATAGATCATGAGGGAACATTCATCAAAGTTTTCAATTGATTACACACATATATTGTATATATACATATCTGTGAAATATTTTTCTAACTGGTTAAAAGGTACCCTGAATTTATAAAATATTATGCCCTAAGAGTTTCACTTATTTCTCTGAAACAGTACTTATCTTTTCTCATTACATAATATGATTCCTTTTTGGGTTATTTCTCCCAACAGTACCTTGCTTCTCGGGGGATGGCTGTTATAAATACTAGTGGAGCATGAAAATGTTGAATATTTTTGGGTGTAAGCTCATTAAAACTGTCCTCAGAAGGTTGGTTGCTTTAAAGTAACAGAAGATAATGGCTAATTTTCTAGAAATCTGAGGAGAGGCTGCAGCCAAGAGGCTATGCTCCTGCCATCATCCACTCCAGGTAGTCCCATTTCTCCGGAGCCATGGTGTAATTTTAAGAGAGAATAAGCAATCCTAAAACACCAGAAGCATTATTCACTTATGTAAGGCTTAGGCCTCCAAGGTAGAAATCCTTTTCACAGTCAAGGATGCTGTGTGCTTTAGAATGCACCAATTCAAGTCCAGACAAAGCTTTTAGATAATCCTGGAGGTTTCAAAAAGGGCTTCATTACCCTCAGAATTACTCATTTCAATACCAATATTGTTTATTAAAATATATTTCATTTGCTTTCTTCAAATCAATGTGTGTGACAAAGTCCTATCACTGTGCCACTAATGACAGGACTCCTGCTTTAGTGTTCCAAAAATCATTATGAAAGAAAACACCTGTCATTTTCTAGCTATTTATTAGTTTTTCTGCCACTTTTTTGTTACTTCAACAGAGTAGAAGGAACATCAAGACCAGGCATGGAGCTGCACACGACATCTGCTCCTTTTTAGCTCAATGTTTTCTTCCTGCTTTGAATTTTCAGCATCCTCGTTTCATTATAATGTAGAAGTTTTTATTTTTGCCGTTTCATGAACATTGCATGTTTATTCTTTAAGATTTGTACAGGTACGAAGGGAATATAGTAACAGTTCTATGATTATTATAATAGAGGCATACAAGATAGGATTAGAGGAAAAGAAAGATGGTGGCTGTAAGAAACCTAACCCCAAAGACGAATGGGTCTCTTTACAAACAATGAAGTATGTGAGATGAGTATAGACCTAGATGGTTCAGTGAAAGGCCTATGGATTTTAGAATATGAGAACAACTTAGAAATGTAGCCATTAAACTATTTATATTGAGTTTTACTGCTTTATATACATTATCTTATTTGATCCTTACTAATTCTTCCTGACAAGTGAAGATATTATAGCTATTTTAAACACTGTCTTGCAAAGAAGTTAGGCAATGACACTGGGACAGTGGGAAGAGAGCTAAAACTCTGACTGACCTCTGTAAAGACTCCATAACCAAACCAGGCCATCATGATGGTTAACCTTGATTGTTAACTTGGTGGCATTTACAATCACCAATAAACTTCCAAGCATTATGATAAAGGATTATCTAGATTGGGTTCGTTGAGGTGGAAAGGTGCACCTTAAATGTGGGCAGGACTCTTCCATAGATTAGGGGCTCAGACTGCATAAAAAGGAAATGAATTGAACCCTAGATTCAGGTCTTTCAGTTTAGTGACTGTGGATACAATGTAACCGCCTGCCTCCTGCTCCTGCTGCAATGACTTCCCCACCAGGATGAACTGTGCCCTCAACCTACAAACCAAAATATGCTCTTCCTTCCTTAACTTGATTTTGCTAGAGGTACTTGTGTCACAGAGATGAGAAAACTGACAAATACAGCCACATTCTCAGGAGTGTATCTCAATTTCCAATTGAGAAGGCGGTGGCTGTGAGCTTTGAGACAGTGCTTTGAGATAGTCCTGCTGGACAAGGTAAAGAGTAATGAAGACATCCTCGTAGAATGTGAGTCTGTAATTATAACACACTAATTAACAAACACATTACACTCATATTTTGAGCCAGACTCATAGCAAGTGCGACGTTCCCTTATCTGTGAGGATCTATCATGATAAAGTCTCTGAAGAAAGCATTTTGGAGTCCTGATCTGTAATTATTTGTAGGTATTGTGTAAGAATGATGGATTCACCTGAGGCTAACCCCCGTCTATTGAGGATAGCTACCTAAAAGACTGTCCAGTGGGAAATTGTGGCTCTTCCAAGCCCTGTGTGTAAGACTGCTGAGCAGTCAATGGTTTACTAATCTCTAATTGCCAAAAGAGGTAAGAGATGGCTTGATGCCATGAGCCTTCCACCCTGGGTCTTAGAATGGACACAGTTCCCTGTCTCCACAGTTAGAAGCACTGATCCTTGTCATGGCCTCTGTTTAAAACCTAGCGGGAAAGATTCAGTTCAATTAATATTTTTTACACAGGGCACTCTGAATGCCACCATTACCACGAAGGCTCTGTCCTTGACCTCCTATTTTCTTTCTCCTGGTTGGACAGCTGAGCTCATGGTTTGATTATGAAATAAAGCCATTCTTTTCCATTATAGTGCCTAGCTTCACTCTCACAACATGGCCCTTGACTTGATTTTCTTGCCAGTTTCTTAAATTGGAACGTTATTTCTGAATCCTGTCTCCTATTCAGGAGGTGCAGTGTCTCAGGCTCTGAGGCTGGTTCTTTGTGCTCTTCTGCCACTGTCTCTCCATCCTTCCATCTCTCTAAACTGCTTTCTGCCACTTTCTGAGCCTTGGCTGTCATTTGCCTCTGTCTGGGATGCCAACTGCTTGGCCATTAGGCTCCTCATTTTACCTGCTCTTGAGAACTTCTTGGCTTTTTTGAATAATATCAGTGAGTCTACTTTTTTGTCCCAATAACTCTTTATTTGGGCAAACATGCCAAAGTTGGAAGTTCTCAACTTTACAAATATGCAGTTACTCAAGCATTCACCCTAGTTGCTACAACAAGGCTAACATAAACACTCTTATGGAAGAGTAGTAAAACAGCTAAGAAGAATCTGGAAAGATAAAAATCCAAGACAATTTTGTGAGCCAAGAAAGTCTTGGGGTGGTTAGTCTATAGGTGACAATAAGCAGGCAGACAATCAGAGAAGCAGAGCTTATACAGTTAAAATTGTTTTGATTTATTTATTTTAATTTTATGTGTATGAATGTTCTTCCTGCATGTCAGTACAACCATGCATACAGTATCCATGGACAGAAGAGATCAGATCCCCTGAAACTTACTGGACTTATGGGCGATAGTTAGTTGCCATGTGGCTGCTGGGGACTAAAGCCAGGTCCTCTGCAAGAGCAGTCAGTGTTCTTAACCACCTAACCATCTCTCTAGCCCCGCTTATATAGTTTTTAATCCAAGAATTAATTGCTTTTATAATACAGAGTTTTCAGCACTCATAATAAATTCAGAATTTTTGTTGTTTGTAAGAACAAAAAGTCAACTCTTTCCTTTCTCCATCCTCTCCCCCACCACCTCTCTCCTAGTGGGAATTGTAAATGATCTTTATTTTAATATTTTAATTTATTTATTATTTTTATTTTAGGTGCATGAGTGTATTACTCCCATGTATGTAAGTGCATCCATGTTGTGCAATGGCCACGGAAGTCAGAAGGGGTTGTTGGATTCCCCTGGAACTGGAGTTATGTACGGTTGTTAGCCACATGTGGGTGCTGGGAATTGAACCTGGGTCCTCTGCAAGAGCAGCCAATGCTCTTAACCACTGAGCCATCTCTCCAGCCCCTGATCTTTCTTTTAAGCATCCACATAATCTTTATTGATAAAAGTTATTTGACAATATTAGAAAACTTCACTGTTATAATTGAAGAGCCAAAAGCTTGATATATATAATTTAGGAATAGCTATACTAAACCTAATGATTAATGATGTTATAATTTGAACCAGACTTTCTGAGCTACTCTAAGGATGAAGATGCCTCTTGGCTTATGTTATAATTGTGTCACATTAGGTTCAAATGTGATGGTTTGAATGAAAATGTCCCCCCATGGGCTAGAGGTATTTGGATACATGGTCTCTAGTTCAAGGTGCTGTTTAGGGAGGGTCATAGAACCTTTAGAAGGTGTGGCCATGCTGGAGGAAACACATCAGTGGGGGTGGGCTTTGAGATTATATCCATGCCTACTTCCAGTCTGTCTCTTTCTGCTTCCTGTATCTACTAGAGGATTGAGCATTTAGCTTTCTACTCTGGCCACCTCTGCTGTCACGCCTCCCGGCTATAATGCACTCCTATCCTCTGGAACTGTAAGCTAAATACATTCTTCCTTATATAAGTTGCCTTGGTCATGATGCTCTATCAGAGCAACAGAAAAGTAACTAATACAAAGTTCTTCCTTTAAAGAGTCACCAGAATAGCAGACTGAAGAATCTTCAGAACATTTGCCAATTCCTGTTGCTGTTTCTATCCTTTTATTTTTATGTTTCTGCATCCTAGCAGTTTGTTTTTAATGTAGTTTGTTTTTGTTTCAGTAAGTAGATTATCTTGTTTCATCTGCAAGTCTTTCACACTCTTTATGAACTGCTTGTATAATTGTTCAGCCTCTGGCTCTGAATAATTCTAGATTGTTGAGAAATCTTTCGCTTCTAAAACATATTAGCTAGTTTGTCTTGCCGTTTCTCAGCTTTCTGCAAATCTATATCCCACTGCTGAAACAAAGCCAGAAACTGCTGAGAATACTCTTTGTTAAGACCCCTCTGCCTTTGTGTTTTTCCAAACCTGCTCTATTTTCTGGTTACTGCCCTTAAGAGAAGCTGTACATTTCTAGTCTTTTTCTCTTGCAAAGAATAGCCTCATTAATGTCAGCTCCAAATCTTCCCAGCTATTCTGTATTTGACTGTTCCTGTAGAAGGGCTATTCTTACTGTGCTTATCAGTTCCTATAATCTTTTCTTCAGAAACCTAATCCTCTGAACTTCCTAGATCTTTCTTGCTGTCTTTCTGAAAGTTGCTGGCTCTTGTTGCTGACTCCCTTTCTGGTTTCCAAGATTTTCCAGAATGCTTTCTTCTGAAAGGCACCGTGTTTAGATGTTCTCCCACTGAGTGGTCTCTTCACTCCTTCCAGGCTGCTGATCTTTATTTTCTTTTACATTGTTTGTGTTTTCCAGTGCTCTGTAATGAATATGTTGTAGTGGTTTGAATGAGAAACATCCCACATAAGTTTATGTGTTTGAAGACTTTGTCCCCAGTTGGTGCTGCTGTTTGGGGATGTTATGAAATCTCTAGGAGGTAGGCTTTGCTAGAAGTATGTCACTGGGGGCGGGCTTTGAGGTTTAGCTTTGCCCTATTTCCTGATTCTCTTTCTGCTTCCTGTGTGCAGTTGACTTGTGATTGCTCAGCTTCCTACTCTTGCTGTCAACCCATGGCTTTCCAGCTGTGATGGACTCTCTCTATACTTCTGAAACTATAAGTCAAATAAACTCTTTCTTCCTTCAGTTGCTTTTGGTCATGGTATTTTATCACAGCAACAAACAAATAACTAATGCAGAAATATAATAAAAAATAAAGCAGATAATACTAAAATATTACAAAACAATTATCACCTACTATGCAATAATTACATACATTTATGGGGTAAAGTGTGATATATATATATTTTTTACTTTTGATTTTTGAGACAGACTCTCACTGTGTAACTGGACTGGCCCAGAGCTTGGTTTGTAGCTCAGGCAGTTGTGAACTCAAAATCCTCCTGCCTCACTCTCCCAAGTGCTGAGACTACAAGTTTCTATCACCATTCCCATACGAGTGTGATGTTTTCACACACACACGTGCATACACACACACACACACACACACACGCACACACAATATGGTGATTCAGTCTGAGTAACTACTATATAAATGTTTAGAATTTGTGCGTTGAAGAATGTCCGGAGTTTTTTCTACTAACTCTTTTGTAATATGCAATATTGTCAACTATAGTTATCCTACAGTTTATAAAAATAACAGAACTTGTTCCTATTCTCTGTAACTTTGCACCCATCGTCTAACTCATCTCCATTCCTCTCACCAGTCCCTGCTCTGGCAATCACCACTATATGTCTGAAACTTAGCTAATTTCTTTATCATCTGCCTTTAGTATATTGAATAGAGAATATAGCATTAGATCCTCTCTGTTGCTATGGTATAGGTAAATCAAATATTTTCCTTTTATACTTAATTCAGCACTAGTGACCAAAAGGCTCCAAGCCATTTGATGGAGAAATGCAGTCTTTTTTTCTGGTATTGTAACACATTTTTTTGCCATGTTCCAGGACAAAAATTCATTTTTACCATTTTATCATTACTCTATTTTTGTTTATTTATTAAAAGGAAATCTATAGATAGATAAATACAGTCTTAAGCATTCAATACATCGCTATTTTTTTATTATCTATTGGGTAATATTATAGTGATTTAAAAAAACTTCTGAGACATGGTAATGAATAAAGGATGACTGTTCAGAAATTCTCCAGGAGGCTAGGTTAAACATGTAAGGCTAAGCATAAAAGCATATGCTATTGGGACAATACCAAAGTTTAGATGATGTAACACATATATGCAGAAAAGTAAGGTAAGTATAATAGAATAAACATTATGAAAAGACATATGAGAAATGCAGAGATGTTGTGTGTGTGTGTGTGTGTGTGTGTGTGTGTGTGTCTTGGCAAGGTCTTTTTATGTAGCACTGGCTGACCTGGAACTTGCTGTGCAGACCACGCTGGCTTCTAACTCACAGACATCCATCTGCTTTTCCCTCCTGAGTGCTAAGATTAGGGGTGTGTGCTACTACTTTGGGGAAAATTTTATGTTTTAAAATATAGATATTTAAAAGGAAAAAGAAAGTCAGTTTTCAGTTTGCCAGTTGCTCCAGCTATGCCAAAGCAGGACACAGGAACCATGACACAGATGAGCAGGGCTAATTATTTTCCACTATGATGCTTCCAAAATGGAGTGATTTGTTTTTTTCATTTTAATTTGTTCACTTAAAAAATCCCATAAATTTATGTGTAGTTGAGGTTTTCAATATGGTGTATGTACTACATTCAGGCGGTAACATTATTGGCACAGGGAAGCAGATTGACATGTCAATCTCAAATTTTTTTTTTTTTTTTTTTTTTTTTTTTTTTTTTTTTTTTTACAAGAGCTGCTAAAATGTACACATTCAGTACAAATCCCTAATATAATAGAATGTACGATGTAGCCCTCATGTCTAAATGTGATCTTTGCACTTCTTCATTTGCATATGTACTATTTTGCTTCTATCCATTTTTTCCCTCCCTTGAAATTTGACTTTTTCCCATTCATGCATTGTGGCACACGCCTTTAATCCCAGCACTCAAGAGGCAGAGGCAGGAGGATCTCTGTGAGTTCAAGGCCAGCCTGGTCTACATAGTGAGTTCCAGGACAGCTGGGGCTACAGGGAGACCCTGTCTCAAAAAGACCAAAAAAAAATGAGTGTGTATTAATTGTGAAACTTTTTAAACTCAAGGTAATTTCCTTATGTCTTACTAGAAGTTTTAGTAGCAAATCAATTTAAGCTAAAATTAAAGTCCTGGCTACGTGCAGCTACACAAGCCTGTAATACCAGCACTTGAGAGACGGATGCAGGAAGATTCTGAGTTTAAGACTAGCTTGAACTTCATACTGAGTCCCTGCTTTAAAAAAAAAAAAGAATATATATTTTTTGAGACATAGTCAAAATGTCTTGGGCTGCCCTCAAATTTGCTATGTAGCCCCAGTTTCAATCCCCAGCAACACATAAACACCACATGACAGAATACATTTGCAACCTGAGCCCCAGAAGGTAGAGGTGGAAAGATCAAGATTTCAAGGTGTTGCTGGGAATTGAACCCAGGGCTCTGTGCATGGTAGTCAAGCTGAGCTATATTCCCAGCTCCCCAGCTCCCACTATCTTAACAAGTAAATGATTTCTTACATATGTTTACATGGTATTTAGATGTCTGCAAATACTTACACTGCTTTCTTTCCATCATAACTCTAAAGTATGAAGAACAACATGGCTCTACTGTGAAGAGGAGCCAGCAGAGAACAGCTTGATTCCTTCATTTGGTCTTGGCTTTTGCTGATCTACACAGGTCGGGGGAAGCCACCTGAGGTCGATAAAGAGGGAAAGTGAATGTCCAAATGTGAGCTGAAAGCAGAAGCATGGACTATTTGGGGGAAGAAGGGGAACATTAAGAAAGGAGGGGAGCATGGAAGAGACTATTGGAAGATGAGTAAGAGCAAAGTATAATGGTGTTTTCAAAATCCACAATGAAGCCTGTGACATTATGTGTTAATTTAAAACTGAGAGAAAAATAAAGAAGTGACAGAAACAGGCTTCACATGGATGTCAGTGAGGAGATAAGATGCTCGCCTAGTGAGGTAGTTAGGCAAGGGCACCTGATTCTGAGATCTGTGCTTTTGAGTGAGGATCCTCACCGGAAAGCAGAGGGGCCTCTATTTCCATTTCAGACTCTGTAGACACAGAAGCCATTTTACCTAAAAAGGATTGTCGTATCTCTTCTAGCATATTTTATTCTTGGTATTATTCATTCTTTTGATATATTCCACTGAGGGTTAGTGCCAAAAAGTTCTTTAAGAGTAAGAAATAAGAAATATTAACCTGTCATAAGCTTGAAACTTTGGTATGAAATATGAATTATTTTACCTGTTCTTTCATTTCATTACGTAACCTGCCACTTGCCAGAAGTCCTGTAGAGTGACACACAAGGCAGGTATGTTTAGGGGATGAGGAAGGAAGATACAAGTTGGAAGTTGGAGTAGAATCACTTGGGGAGTTTGAGTAGCTTGCTGATGTGCTAATAAGAAAATGCCAAGAAATTTATCTGAACCTGACAGAAAACAGACAGGCTATCCCCTGCCAGCTTGGATTTTCATAGCATTTGTGCATTTTTTCAAAGGCTACTATTTCCTTTTACCTATTGGTAAGGTGAGAGCAGGAAGTTTATATCATTAAAGTCCATGGATTCTTTATATAATGGCAAGTTATGTTTTGTCTTTCTATTATTGTAAGTGTAGTATTTAGTGGCTACAGTTTAATTGTATATGTAGAAGTACAAGTCATTTTGGTATTTAATCATTTCATATTTTTAATATCTAATTTGAATCTACTCTATTATTTAGTAAAACGCAAACACATAACATCACATAAAACTGTACATTCTATCCACCATGCCACTTGTACACACACACCACACACATACTCACAAAATATAAATAAGTTGTGATAATGTTTTTTGAAAAATAATTAAAATTTCATTGATATTTGTAAAAAAACTAACTATACATTTTTAAGACATCTGCCAGTTAATAAAGTACTTTTTTCTTTTTTAATTATTTTATTAAATTCATATTTTTTTGGTCTTTTTGAAACAGGGTCTTCCTGTAGCCCCAGCTGGCCTGGAATTCTATGTAGACCAGGCTGGCCTTGATCTCATACAGACCTGCCTTCCTTTGCTTTCTGACTGCTGGGATTAAAGGTATGCACCACCATGCTCAGCTAAATTTGTATATTTAAAAAACATACTTTATTTTATGTATAGCAATACAATTTACATATTAAACAACACTATGATAGAGCTATTTGATATAGTTTTAAGCAGAAGAAAAAAGGGGAAACTTCATGTTATAAAACAAATTTAGCAAAAACAATCACTTTTTCTAAGTGGTCAATGCAAAATATGTCTTCCATAGCTACTCATGTCTAATTCCTATTGCATTAATTAATTGTCAATGGAATTAAAAAGAAAGCCCAATTTTTATAGTCACTGTCTTAAAGGGATAACATATTTATTGTTACTCTGTTCTCTATAGCAAGGAAGTAGAACCAACCTAGCTGTCCATCAACAGATGAATGGATAATGAAAATCTGGTACATATATAAAATGGAATACTATTCATGTTTAAAGAAAAATGATATATGGGAAAATGGATGGATCTAGAATGTATAATATTGTCAGGCCACCCAATCGCAAAAAGTAAAAAACTGCATTTTCCCTCATTTTCTCTTGCATGCAGAGCCTAGTCTATAATATATACATGTACATTTGAAAACAAATGCATATGTGTGTATACTATAGTATTTTGAAAGGAGAATAAGAATGAGTCATTTTTTAAGAAGGATAGTTTTTGTTTTTATTTTACAGTAGATAAGTGAATTCAAGCATGCCATATTACTTAACTCCTGCCTCAGTCTGTACTTAGGTCATACTCTGTTATCAATGGCTAGCAGATTTAAGGATGGTATCATCAACTTGGTTGTGGAGTGATTTGAGCTTTACTAGTGTTTAATAGTTACCCGACATTTTCACATCTCATCTATATATTCTACATATAGTTTTTATGCCTACTATCTTTAACTATATTCAGCCCACACATTTCAGTTATTTTATATGCCTTAAACATAACAACCATGTTGCTAACTTTAGTATTGTATTCCATACAGCTTCCTAGTTCCACCGTCCTGTTTATTGCTCTTGTTTTGTATATGACACAAGGGAACATTCTCAAATATTACATTAACCATGAGATATGCACCTCTAAGTTCCTTCCTCAAAGAACTAATTCAACAAATAATCATGGAATATGTTAAGAAATATCCTTGGGTTGCATCAATGGACTTATTAGACATAGAAGGAAGCATTAAGATACCAACAAAAATGTTTCTCTGTACCAGTGGGGCTGGACCAAATGATTCTCTTTAATAGATTCTCTTTGATAATACATTAATGTCCAGATGAAAAAGTGTTTGGTGTTTACAATAATAAAAAATACGTTGTATAAATATAAAAGTGAAGCATTATGAAATAATATACTATTTGTTTAGAATTGCTCAGTAATAAAGCAAAGTAATTCTGGGAGCCTCAGACTCTACTTCTATTTATTGGCACAAGTGAAGCTGCATTTTTCCATATATAACATGTTATTATTAAAACCACATAATTATTCATCAAACATCTCAAAGTGCTATGACTTCCCACCAGCAATTCTGTGATAAAAATATTAGTCTTTTCTATTAGTTATGCACTAATTTTAAAAAGTAGTTTCTTATGGATTGTAGAGGCAGGTGGATCTCTGTGAGTTTGAGGCCAGCCTGGTCTACATAGCAAGCTCCAAGCCAGCCAGGGCTACCTAGTGACACCCTGGCCATGATATGAGAGTGGGTGTAATAGATTTCCCTTTTCTTTGAGAACAAATAGCAAGGTGTGGACCCATGCATAGCACCCTCTGTTGCTCAGTTGGATTTCATGTTGGACTTTATCATTCTGGCCCTATGGCCACTGGGTGTGAAAGGCTCCTGCTCAGTTTGTCTAAAGCCATCCCATGGGACACAGGTTGTCTTGCCCTGGGCTTGCTAGTCTCCACATACCACCTCTGTGTAATGTGGCCATAATCAAAACCCACTCATCTCTGTCCAGACTTAAGGATGCTCATTCTGTCCTCACTACCTCTTAGTGGTAATTCTGCCTAATGTGAACCCTGGCTCTCTGCAAATGTTTAGCTGAGTTAAACAGTGCCAGTATTTCCTGGAAAACAGGCAGCATAATCCTTGACATTGTCCTGTAATCACATCATCCTTGACATCTCTCTCAGGTCAGCTTGGTTCTACGATCACAGTGCTTTCTTTGGTGTTAAGTACATAGATTCTTAGCCTTCTTCAAGAATCTTTGATTTTCTACATGGAAATAAAATTATATCCATTCCATTTCCTTCAACTTAGGGAAGTGTCAAGATTTTGTTTTTGAATTTTGTAGGAAAAAAACAACTTTCTGGACAAATACGTAAAATGTAGTTCATTCATTGTAATAAAGAAATTAGCATCACCTCTCTTGTGTATGTATAAGTGTCTGTTCATGCTTGTGAGTGTTCAGGTGAATGCAGATGCATGTGTCTAAGTTGTATGTGGTTGTTGGTGTGTGTGTGTCTTCATGTGCTTGTATTCATTTCATGTGTGTGCATGCCTGTGTATGCAGGTACGTGCGTGCATGCACGGTGTGCGTGTGTGCGTGGTGTGTGTGTGTGTGTGTGTGCGTGTGTGTGTGTGTTTTGTTCCTTGGCTATTCCTCAGGAGCTGTCACAATGTTTGTGTGAGATAGGGCATCTCATTGGCCTAAACTCAGCAGGTAGGCTAGACTGGCTGGCCAACAAGCCCCAGGGATCCTCATGTTTCCTTTTCCCCAGTGCTGGGATTTCAAGTTCTTGTTAGCATGCCTGGCTTTTTAATTTGAGTTCTGATGATGGAACTTAGGTCTTCATGCTTGGAAGTCAAGCACTTTATGACTTCACTTTCTCTCCAACCCCAGTACCACCTCTTTATGTTTATTTCCTGTATTAAACAGTAATATTATTTACTATTCCGCTAAAAAAAGGTAATAAGTAGGAGGTTCGAAGATGAGTTTATGTCAGTGATATAATAGCACCATCACACCTGTGGCCATTTTCTAGTCTTCCCTGCTGTTCTCAATGTGTTGGCTTCCAGCCCTCTTAGACACAAGATGACTGATATGACCCCACAGTCCTACCTGTCCTTAATGGTACCCTAAAGCCAGAAGGAGAGGAAGCAGCTTAGTCCTTGCACTTGCATGCCTCTGTCGGAATCAACATGAGAAATTCCTGCCAGAGATCCTTAAATAAAGCCAGAAGGAGAGGAAGCAGCTTAGTCCTTGCACTTGCATGCCTCTGTTGGAATCAACATGAAATTCCTGCCAGAGATCCTTTTATAGCTTGTTATCAAGTGATAGTCTCAGATCCCAGTACCATCCACCACCTGTCAACTGATTAAGATGCAATGTTCTAGGCCCTATTCTGCTCAAGGATCTAGTTTTATCAAACTCCCCAGGTGATGCTCACACACAGTGGAGATTGAAAGCCATTACCTTCACAAGAATTTTCCTGTTATTTACCCAGAATTTGGTGACAGGACTGTTTGCAAATGGAAGGATGATAGAAGTCATTTACAGCTTCTCCAGTTGAAGTAGAAAGGGCAAATGAGGTAGGGAATGGCTGTTGGGGAGGTAAGTACCAGAGCCTCTACCATATTTTGGGGGTCAGATGGTCCACAGCATTATCTGCCCTGCAGTACAGTGTTGCCTGCTGTGGCTCACACAGCCCATGAAAGCTGCTCAGTGGAGGATTCGCTGGCATATCTCAACCTTTTTTAACGAAAGGCCTGGACATTATCCATTATCATGAAGATTTCTTGTATTCTGACCCTGAAAATTTGAGAAGAAAAAAATTAATGACAGTGTTAGTGGGTAGAAAAAGATTATAAAATAATAGGTATATTTTCAATATTCTTGTTAGTATGAAATAGGTTTTAAATTTTTTTCTGGAGCATCCAATAGCATCTATTCTTACATAAATTTTTATCTCTGCATTAGTTATTTTGTCCTTATTAAAATTTAATCAGAAGGTTTTTTATAAATATGAAGTAATTCTTTTAAAGAATTTCAGTCTAATTATAGAGATTAGAATTGAACTGTACCAAGGTTGAGTCTTCTTAAACTGTTCCATAAAGTAAAATTGCAGCAAGCTTTCTAATCATAAAATATAAGAAACACAGGATAGGTTGAGGCATGAAGCGTAAGAAAATTGGAAAAGCGTAGGAGAATGCCTTAACCTTGGGGCAAGGATTTTGTAATCATCTACTTAAGAATCTTGGTTTGCTTTCCTGTTAATTACAGGATGGTTCACATGTGACAGCATAAACACATCTACACTTTTACTTAGAAGCCCCTTAAGTAACTGATCTTTCCTACTGGTTAGTAAAGGGCATTTGAAGGATATGCAAATTAACCTGCTTTGATCATTATGAAATATCTTGAAATTTGATATTGTTGTCCCATAAATATGCATAACTGAAAGCAAAACTCCATTCTACTTTATGGTTAAAAAGAAGTGTCTCATGCTCACAGAGAAGAAATTACCCATCCCTTTAAGGTAGAGTGAATAGAGATATGCTCTTTTTCACTGTCTTTTGTTATTTTTTATTTTCATATTTAAATACATAAAAAGAAAATAAAAAATCTTATCTTCCAAGCCTTGACTCCTTAGATGCCTACTTGGGACCCAAACTTAACAGCAGCTTTCTTTCTAGTTTCTTGTGTCTTTTCTTCCAAGGTCTATGCATGGATGGATATGTACTTGCATGTGAGCACCCCCTCATGATCTGAAGGATAGTACCCTTCCCATCCTTCCTTGTAATCATCAAAGCTTATTATTTTTTCAAGATGTATCATCACAGAGCTGATGATATGCTCATGCTGTTGAAGGAAATCCCAGTGACTCAGGTGGACAGGAATCTTTCCATGTGTTCCTCTCTTTGTATGGTAAATTTGCTGGAATGGTGGCATTCCAATTTGCCACCATACTGATCAGCTACAACTAAAATTTTATGAGAATTGAAAACCCAAATACCAAAAGTTTTTTTTTTAAAAAGCCAGTCATACGATGTTCAGTTTTAGTATTGAACTTGCTTTTTTTGTTTTGTTAAGAATATTCTTTTTTATTTCAGTGAAATGATAGATCTGGAAAAAAATCCCAAGCCTCTAAATCAGAATTTCTCCAAACCTGCAAGCTCTTCATTTAATTTCAATTCTACCACCCACCTCCATTGTTATTTTTGAGCTGTACAGTGACTTCTTGGCCTTCTGTGTTTCAAGCTTTGTTGCCATTGTCAGGAAAAAAATATATCATTTATTTATTCCTTATTTTCAGGGCCTGGAGTAAGGAGAAAATATATAATAGTGATTAAGAGCTGTTGGGAAAAGTTTCTTTTTGGTATTCACTATCCATTTCCCTTTTCTCAAACAGCACCCCTTCCTTTCCAAATATGGTAGCTGCTACTGTCCCAGGTGGGCTCCAGCTGGCAGCCCTATCATTTAGGTGTCCACAGGGTGAGTATATGGTTCTTGTTCTTTTGTTGATGAGTTTGAGATCAGAAGCTGAACATCCTAGCTGTACAACCCACTTTTATCACTCTGACAAAATGCCCAAGTATGGGGAAACTATAAGGAAAAGAGGTTTATTTAACTCACAGTTTTGCATGTTGGAGGGCAGAGCACTGGCATCAGGCTGATGATGGTAAGGATCTCATCACAGTGGAGGGATTCAGTACAGCAGGAAGAAATCACATAGTGAGACAGGAAGCCAGAGGGACCAGGCCTGTACTATCTCCATTTATTATTATTATTTAAAAAATTTTTGATTTATTTATTTTTATTTTATGTGTATGAGTGTTTGTGTATGTAAGTGCACCACATGCATGCAATGCCCGTAGAGGCCAGAAGAGGGTTTTAGAACTTCTGGAAATGGAAGTACAGATGTTATTAGCCTCCATGTGAGTGCTGACCCCTGGTCCTCTGAGCCAGCTCTCATGCCCTGTGTTTATTATTGTTACTACATATTCATTATACAGAATAATAGCATAACAATGACATTTCAATTATCACAATTGCATGCATGCAGATAAGATCACTTTCATCCTTATTATAATCTCTTGTACTTGCTTTTCTTCCCTGATTTCCTTCTCTTTTTAAAAAATCTCCCCCCCCCGACAGCTCAGGTGCACACCCATCATGTCATATGTGTGGAGGTCAGAAGACAACTTTCTGGAGTCAGTTCTTTCCTTCCACTATGGGCTCCATGGGAACTCAGGCCTCAGGCTTGTATGGTAATCACTTTTACCTGCTGAGCCATCTGACTGGCCTTCCTTCCTTTTTCCGTAGTCTCTCTTCTCCTACCTTCTTTTCATAGTCTCTCTCTGCTCCCCCTTGATGTATATGAAAGAAAATAGGCAATATTTGAACTTATGATTCTGAATTATTTTGCTTAATGTGATGATGATTTTCAGTTTGCTCAATTTTCCTGAAAATGAAATGATTTCATTTCTCACTGTAGCTGAGTAATATTTGATTTTGTATGTTTACCTCATTTTCTTTACCCATTCATTCTGGTTAGCCCTGTAAGCTAACACCATGACTTGGCAACGGTGAATATTGCCACGATAAATATGAGTTTGCAGTATCTCTGTTGTGTGCTGATTTCTCCAAGCATATATCTGGGAGTGGTATAGATGGAT
>NW_008343717.1:1254978-1259104 GCF_000622305.1 Nannospalax galili | reverse complement strand
GTGTTGTGAACCTATATGATTATATTGGGTTATGAGACACTAAAGGACTAAGCATTCCTCGAAGACCTTATCACCTACTATTCTTCTCCTTCAGGTTATTTCTTTTCCTTTACCTCACTGTTTACATGGAATTATTTTTATAAAACTATTTTTAGTTTACTCAAGAAACTCAACATTGATTCCTATAGCTAGGCATGGTATTTACAATAATCCTTTCATAAGAATTAACTTAGGAGGGCTGGAGAGATGGCTCAGTGGTTAAGAGCACTGACTGCTCTTGCAGAGGACTCAGGTTCAATTCCCAGCAAGAACATGGTGGCTAACAACCATCCATAACTCCAGTTCAAGGGGAATCTGATGCTCTCTTCTGACCTCCACTGGTGTTGCACAACATGGGCGCACTTACATACTGCAGGGAATACACTTGCACACATAAAAATAATAAAAAAAGAATTAACTAGAGTTCTATAAAAATTACAATAATTCCTTCTAAAGGTAACACCTTCAATGATTTGGGCTCACTTCTTAAAGATTCCACAACGTCCTCCACACTGGCACATTGAGGACCTACACCCCAACACTGAAATCATACCCAAACTGAAGTAGTAGGAGTACCCTTCCTGTTTCTTGGAAATGAATTTTCTTTAGGAACCATAGGAAGAAATGCCACAGTCAAGAGCTGCTGTGATTGAGAGAGCAAGCTCTTCTCACTCCTGGGATTCCATGGGGTTTCTTGCACCTGTGGTACTTGTTAAATTGTTCTCAGGATAAGATGAATGCTGGTTTCCTCTCTGTCCCTAGGTCTTGGCTGTGTATTTTCTGGATTGTTGATATAAAATCCAGGAACATAGTTCTCTATAATTTAGGAACCATAGTTGAAGGATTTTCCTGCATTTCCTAAGAGTATTGAATTAATTTGTGAGGATATTTGCTCACATTGGCTCTCATGTGACTTACAGCCAATGGCTTACTTTTCTGCAGGGTAAATCAGATAAAGCCATCCTGGTTCTGAGCTGTGATTTCTCAAACTGCTCTATTTTCTTAGCTTAGTCATTTGTTAAGCTAATGGGAAATAATTACCCAAATACATTTAGAAGAGAACTAATTTCTTCTAGAGTTAATACTTTCTTAGGATTAAATTTTGTCAAGCAAGCCTATCTATGAAGGACTAAGTAGGAGAAAGGTCTTCAGAGAAAGCTTTTTCACACAAAGATGTGGCATTTTCAGGACAGAACTGATATGATGGTGGTATAGTGTGGGTCAGTTTAATGTCATCTTTACATTAATTTTTTGGGAAAGGAATGCTTTGGGTTGCATTAATCTTCAAGTAGAAAACAACATCATTCTTCTTTGAAATAAAGTTATTTTATAAAAAGATTTTGTGTGTGTGTGTGTGTGTGTGTGTGTGATCCTGTCTACATGTATTTTACGCTGTGCACTTAAAAATAGTGAAGACAGAAAAAATTATGTTATATATTATTTTACCACAATAAAAAAGATGGGAAGAGAGCATCAGATGCCTTGAGTATCACTACTTAGGGGCAAACTGAAGTGATATTGAAGTTAAACACTCAGTTCTGAGGATACAGCTCAGTGGTAAAGCTCTTGCTGAGCACGGAAAAGGCCTTGCTTTTGACCCACTGTACACACATATGCACGCACGCACACACACACACACGCGTGTGCACACACACACACTAAATGTGAGTATAAATAATCACAGAGATGATGGATGCAGTACGCAGAGTGCCAAGTTGTGGAAGTAGTATCCACTCCCAGCTCAGATTAAAGCTAACTTTCCCTCTCTCATCTTCAACTCACGCTGTTCCACAGCCGACCATCTTCCACTAGGCATGTGCATGCCAGTCCACTGCAGTCCAGTGCCCTGTGGGATTTACACAGTCTTGGCAATGCAGGGTCTGCAATCCTGAATCCCAACACCCACAAATATCCTGTGTGTGTGTGTGTGTGTGTGTGTGTGTGTGTGTGTGTGTGTGTGTGTGTGTGTGTGATCCTGTCTACATGGAGGCCAGAAGAAGGGGTCAGATTTCTTGGAGATGGGGTTATAGGTGGTTAGAAATGCTTGGCTTGTCACACGGGTACTAGGACCTGAACTCAGGATTGTGCAGCAAGAGCTCCTAACAACTAAGCCATGTCTCCATCCTTATAAAGTTCTTTTAAGTCCAACAAAGTTTCAAAGAGAGTATATCTCCAGGAAAGATCTAGAGAAAGAAATGCATATCTAAGTTGATATGCACTGAGCACATCAATTTACTCTCATGCTGGGATCAAAATCTGCTTGGAATATGTTACATATGAATGATACATTGAATATACTTAGGATAAAGCCAGAAGTCTCCCCTATTTACTGATAACTCCTCATTAGAATTCCTTCTCTGTTCTTTTGATATCATGGCAATGAAGAAAAGAATTTTTGGGTCCTTACAAGAACTGTGCTTGCTTTAGAGTGGCTGTGAATTTTAGGGAATAAAGAGAAACAAGTGATATAACTCAGGGAAAGACATTTCTCAGACTGGATTCTCAGCACACAGACAGGGAGTCAGACACTCTGGATGACTTTTCAATGTTTCTTTGCCAACATGAAGCTGGAGGTCAGTCTTTAATGCTTCCAAGTCCCAGGAAACTCCTTGCTGCTGTCCACAGGTGCTTTGTCCTCACCTGCCCTGTACTTGTTGTTCAAATTATTTGTTGTGTCTAGCAGAATTTGAACACACTGTTATACTCTTGGCCAGTATTAAAGACAAAGATAAAAGACTGACTTTTCCTTAAATCATCCCTTGAGCACCTCACTGAGAAGGAACTGGACTTTCTTTTCACTGACTATATTTTCACACAATTAAGGTTACTTACTATATTATTTTTTATTGTAGATATTTTCGTGTCTTATTGTCTCTCTAATCTGAGCATACTCCCATGATGAGAGCCATAACTAACTCATCTTTGTATATATCAAAAATTCTTAGTACATATAACAGCTGTCCAATATATGTTTATCAATCAAGGTTCTGGTCTGTGTGGATCATGCCATTTATGAGAGAATAAGAACTTGCCTTTCTGGGTATCTTAAGTACAGTATTGGTGATGACATGGGGGAACAGATGCCCTCCTAATGTATTGATGATAACTAAGCTATTGCACCCATTTTGACAGGTAATCTTGTATCAGTCATCAAAATATGTAGCAAATATCCATTTTCATTCAATCAGGTAACTTTTTATAAAAAGTGTGCTTTTATCAAAATGCACACATATGAGTATATTTTTTCCTATAGTGTTCATAATAACAAAACCCAACTAATTAGATAAACAAAATTCAGAATACCAAAACATAAGTAGACTTTTTATTTCCTTAGTGTGTGTGTGTGTGCACGCATGCGTGCATGTGTGTGTATTACATTTTTTTCTAGTTTCCTTTTCTGTGATAAACATTATGACCAAAAGCAACTCAGGGAGGAAAAGGTTCATTTCATCTCACAGGTTATAGTCTGTCATCAAGGGAAGCAAAGGCAAGAACTCAAGGCAGGAGCTTGAAGCTGAAACCACAGAGGAACACTGCTTTCTGGTTTGCTCCTAGGCTCATGTTCAGCTACCTTTAAAATGTTTTTATTTTTGTTTATTTATTTATTATTATTTTATGTGTATGAGTGTATTGTTTGCCTATGTGTAAGTGCATCTATGTTGTGCAATGCCCACAGAGCCCAGAAGAGGGTGTTGGATCTCCTGGAACTGGAGTTACAGATGGTTGTTAGCTGCCATGTGAGTGCTGGGAATCATACCTGAGTCCTCTGGAAAAACAGCAAGAGCTGAGCCATCTCTCCAGCTTCATCAGCTACCTTTCTTACACAGTCCTCTGCCTTCCCATTCTCCCATTCTCTACCCTGTTTTACCATCTCCATTGTACCCTAATCACTTAAGGATGAATTTTAGGTACAAAAGTTTCCATTTTGAGAAGAATGCAGTGTGTTATAAGCTCTGGTATATAGTCACTAATTCTTTTTGTTATTTCATTCTTTCTTTCAGATAATACCCATCATGCATCTTCTATGTTATAGCTAATACAAAAATAAAACTAAAGAATAATGAAATATGATTAAGAATTACTGAGC
>NW_008343717.1:1245851-1252920 GCF_000622305.1 Nannospalax galili | reverse complement strand
ATCTATCATCTATCATCTATCTATCATCTATCTTTCTATCTATCTATCATCTATCATCTATCTATCTATCTATCTATCTATCATCTATCTATCTATCTAATCTATCATCTGTCATCTGTCATCTATCTATTATCTATCTGTCATCTATCATCTATCTATCAATCATATATCTATCATCAATCATCTGTCTATCTGCTTGAAATGTAGTTTCCCCAATCTTTATCTGAGTGGCTTCTTCTTGCCATTCATTCTCAACTCCACTATTGCCAGCTGTGACTTAGAAACATGGCTCCTGGCTCTACCTACAATGGCTATTACCTGATCCTCTCTTCTCTTCCTCCCATGTACCTATTTCATTAGATTTAAGGTCTGTAGGTTTCTGAGTTATTTTTTATTTGTTAGTTTACCTGTTTATTTTTTTCACTGAGTCCATTTGGTTGGTCAGAACTCATGCTCCATGAAGTCAGAGAAGTGGCTGGTTTGTTTTGGTATTCTTGGTGTTTAGAGTAGTTGGGATACTCAGTAAATATTCATTAGATAAATAAATATGCATTGCCATGAAAATAATATATATTATATTTCAGCATTTATAACAAAAGCAGCCTACAGATGTTTTTTTTAAAAGATGTCTTCATATAAGGAAAAAAAACTAGGAATGAACTAATATATCAAATTATCACATTTTTTCCTTATGCAGTAGAATTTTACTACATGATATGTTAGTATAACAAGTAATGGTGATATATTTACTAAGTACTCTGTGATAGCTTAAAAACAAAAGACTAAAAACCGTATTTTTGTCAGTAGAAATTGTTGCACACACAGCACTTAGAGCTGAAGTAAGATGATGGCACACAACTCCTGTGTTTCAGAGTCAGAGTAAGCAGGAAGTTCCATTTTTTTCTGCCACTCCACTTAATGGAGAGAATCAAAGAATAAAAGGTTAATTTTTCTGAATTGAGGAAGAGCAGCTAGTACACGCATCATAGAATGCTCAGACTTCTAAGGCACATCGAACAACAACCATATAGAAGAAATCTGTTTTCTGTACTGGTGGTGGGGAGTTGAGTCCTAAGCCCCTCACATCTGAGGAAAGCTCTGTACCATTGAGCTGTATCTTCAGACCAAGAAGAACACTCTAGCACAGCTATTTAATTATGAACTGATGGTGGTAGATGATGGAAATAATGTGCATAGATGAGAGAAATTCCTGAAAGTGGGATGGTGAAAATAAGAAACATTTGAAGGTACATTCACTTGTGACTGGCTTGATCCAGCAGGGTGTTCAGTAAGTCTAATTCTTACTACGTTCTGAGGGCTATTAGAACTCCATTGGTATTTTTCTTTGGAGGTTGAGTGCTTGACAGACTTTTGAAAACCTCTCCAAACAAATATGCTGCTAGAAGTACAGTAGGCACTAAGTAATTGTGGCATAAAGAAATGTTTAAATGAGTATGCAAATTAGATCAGAGTGTATATAAGTCACATTTTTATTAACAGTAATATAAACAACAAATCATAGATAAGTATTTATCTCTCACAGGATAGTTTCTAAGTATTAATTGGGAAGGGTAAATAAAGATTTTCCAAACAATTTCTGACTTTTCATGAAGACAGACCAACTCAATTTCTTTCACATAATTGATTTCTACAGACCAACCAACATGGAGTTCAGTCTCAGGATTTTCTGGTCAATGCCTGGGAAAGTGAATATTTAGATTTTTAAAAAGAATTTTGTGGAGAAATGGATAGTTTAGGAGAGTTAGATGGAAGAAATTTATCACATCCATAAATTTGTTCTCTGAGGCTCAGCAAGGAGGAAGTAGGTAGTACTTTCAAGGTCACAGTGGTGTTCTCTGGGAAGTTGGCCTGGCTCTATCGAAAGAAAAATACAGAATGAGAATTGTCAGGTCACTTGAGCTTTTAGATTATTAAGCATATATGTAGTACTTATTACTAAACATAAACCTTTTCTCAAAAAACTTCAGAACAAAAGAAAAGCAAAAATAAAAATATTTATTAAAAGCATAATTTGGTCATCTAATTTCTATGAACTATTATATGCATCAGGATAAGTTGCAGGAAGACAATAAAATGCTACAAGGCTTTATAAGCTGACATCTGAAGGAAATAAAAATGAAGAAACAAAAATAAACTCACATCTTTGAACTCCTATAGTTGGCTTTGCTAGAGTTTGACTTAGAGTCTGATATGTCTTTGAGTATCATGATCAATGTGCTCATGGTAGACATATTACTTTTAGTGACCATTTTATCTTTAAGTTGTAAAATGTTTGCTAAGGAATCCTTAAGTTACCTTGAGGCCAGCAAACATTGAGGGAAAGGGATTGGGTATGTACAAAGAATGCCTTTTCATGGTTGTATATGTGAATAAAAGAGATATCCTGTTTGCTACCCAAACCAGGTCCTTTATCTTTCTGTCATGAGCAGGGCACAGTGGAGAGGAAGTAGGAGTAGCTGGCAGAGGTGGTGACTGCTGTGACAATTCTGCCATCGGGGCCAGAACACTGGGGGCTCACCCTAGGGAAAGCTTTGCTTGCTCAGGAGTCAGGGGATGGTGCTCCCTCTGACTAAGCTGTTGGGTGCATGGCTTCTCCTTAACAGGGAAGCCTCAAGTTGGATAAATTCCAGGGAGGAAGAAATATTCCAGAGGAAGTAAGCTCCTACATAGGAATAGTTATCTCTATTGGGTCTGGTGAGAGAATATAGTTAGCGAAGCTGTTTCCTGGGATTAAGTTTATGGCCACATTTGGAGTGGGTTTCTCAATTTAAAAGGTACAGTAAGGTATACTTGCCCTCAATTAGCCTTTTTTTGCTGTCTCAGGATCAACATGTTACCTTTCTTACTTTGCAATTGCATATTCATATGTGAAATACAATGTTAAAAGATGCAGTTTATCAGTCATACAGGTGGAAGATTTCGGTGTAGGGGATGAGAGCGATTTATAACACTTTACAAAACTAAGCTTTTGGTCTGCACATTTGTGACTGTTTAGAAGATTTATGTATTATTTTTATTTTTTGTGTATGAGTGTATTGCCTGCATGCATGTGAGTGTGCCCGTGTTGTGCCTGCAAAGGTCAGAAGAGAGCACCCGATCCTCTGTAACTAGAGTTATTTACAGTTAACTGCTATGTGTTTGCTGGGAACAGAATCCTGGTCCTCTGCAGGAGCAGTCAGTCCTCCTAACCACTGAGTCATCTCTCCAGCCCCATGCTTGTGATTTTTGTCCCCTTTTAAAAGAAGTCATATGGCCTTAAATACAAGGAAACGTTGTTTGGACACCACAGGGTAGTTGCACGTATGAACCCACAGTGCTTGCATATAAAACCAGTGCAAACCCAAATCAGACAGGGGCTCATCATGGATGGAGGAAGTGGGCAAGAAACGCCAGCCGTAGATGAAGATCTGTTGGTAACTGCTAGATGCTGAGAAAGAGAGAAAATTTCCCTACTGGTGTGATGACTGGAAGGTTAACCAGACTCCCAAGAAGTAGACTGTACCCTAAAGCACTAGGGAAACAGAGATTGGATTGGGTAGGCCTTAAAAAAAGACAAATAAGCCCGTCCTCACTTTCTTTTACTTCCCTGGGCTGCACAGCCTCTGGGTGGCCTGGCACCAGCACCTTTCCTGGTCCCCAGGAGCCCTCTGGACCAGGTCCCGCCCTCATGTCCCTTTGCTTCCAGGGCTGCACAGCCTCCAGTGTCCTGGTACCAGCACCTTCCCTGGGTAAGTCCGGAGCACCCAGCCTGCCTTGAACACCGCCCCCCGCCCCAGCCTCTTTCACCCTCCCAGCTCTCCCCCGTCGAGTCTCTCCTCCTAGGCTGGGTACAGGCCCATTTCTTGTCTCTGCACCCAAGACACCTGGGCTAACCTCTCGGCCCAGAGCCCCCACTGCTTCCTGATCCTTTGCATCTAGACCAACCTATTTCCTCCCTGCAGCCCCCAGGAACCCTCTAGGTCTGGTCCCGACCTCACCTCCCTTTACTTCCCTGGGTGGCACAGCCACCAGCTTCCTGAGACCAGCATCTGTCCTGGGCCCTTCTCCCAGGCCAGCCCAGCCCCCAAATTCTTGAGGGCAGCATCTTTCCTGGAGGGACCCAGACCTTAGGAGAAAGCCTGATATCATCTGAGCCTCATTTCACTTGGGCCTCTGTGGGAACTCCTGAAGACAGAAGCCATTAAGCCACTGCACTGTAAAATCAAAAGAGAGATCCTGAAGCCTAGAACAACCAGCTTTTCATGCCCAACAGGTAAACCACAAAGGCACATAAAGTTTTAAAAAAGAAGCAGATCTAAACTCAACAAAGGAAGGCTTGAGTCTCACACAAGAATCAGAAACTACAAGGAAAATTCGCATGTCAAAGTCACAAAGAAAAAATAACACGAAAAACCAAAATAATATATTGCCACGAAGTACC
Organism: Nannospalax galili; assembly: GCF_000622305.1. NCBI lineage: Eukaryota > Metazoa > Chordata > Mammalia > Rodentia > Spalacidae > Nannospalax > Nannospalax galili. The sequence goes on along the minus strand of NW_008343717.1, from coordinate 1,248,479 downwards.
AATAGTCCTCTAGAGGAGTACAATAAGAACTCCCTAGAGCTAACACAGGACATGGAACTCAAAAAAACAATTATAAACATGATAAAAGAATTCAGTGAATTTAAAAAACACACAAAGAAAGAAATCAAAGAACTCAAGGAAGATAGGGATAAACTTCTGAATGAGTTCAGAAAAGAGTTAGAAATATTGAAGAATACTCAGGCTGAAATGAAGAAGGAAGTGAAACATTCAGTAAGCCAATTAGAAATGACAGGAGAAAATCCCACCAATAGGATGAATGAAATGGAAAACATAATATCAAGACTTGGAGACAAATTGGACGAACTAGACCACTCAAGCAAAGATTATGAAAAAAAAAAACCCACAATAATGGAATATGCAAGAATTGTATGACACCATAAAAAGACAAAACTTACAAATCATAGGCATATAGGAAGGAGAAGAATTTCAAGATAATGGAATGCAACAGATCTTCAACAGGATTGTAAAAGAAAATTTCCCAAAATTAAAGAAAGACATGCCCATACAAATACAAGAAGCATATAGAACACCAAATAGGACCAGAAAAGAAACGCTCCAACGGCATATCAGAGTAAAAATACTGAAGGTTCAGAACAAAGAGACAATACTGAAAGCTGCAAAAGAAAAACAACAAATCACAAATAAAGGAAAACCCATCAGGATTACAGCTGACTTTTCACTGCAAACCATGAAAGGCAGAAGAGCCTGAACCAAAGTATTCCCAGCTCTAAATGACCACAGATGCCAACCCAGATTACTTTACAAAGTCAAAATGTCTATCATAGTTGAAGGGGAAAGAAAAATATTCCAGGACAAAAATAGGCTGAAATAATTCATGTCCACAAAACCAGCCTTTCAGAGAGTTCTTGAAGCAATACAAAGAGCTGAAGAAAGGGATGACTATACACAAGGGGTGACAGAAAGAAATTCAATGAAGGTATAACTGTGGAAGTGCACATCTATATCAAGAATGTGAACAGAAATAAAAATGACAAGATTCAATATACATCTTTCATTAATAACTTTAAATATCAATGGACTGAATTCCCCAGTCAAAAGATACAGGCTAGTTGAATGGATTAAGAAACAAAACTCATCTTTCTGTTGTCTGCAAGAAACTCATCTCACTTTCAAGGACAGGCACTACTTTAAGGTGAAAGGATGGAAAAAATATACCAAGCCAATGGTACTAAGAAAAAAGCAGGTGTTGCAATTCTTATATCTGATAAGTAGACTTTAAACTAAAACTAATCAGAAGAGACAATGAAGGCCACTTCATTCTGATCAAAGGAATAATAAACCAAGAAGATATTACAATCATGAGCATATATTCACCAAACTCTGGTGTACCCAGCTTCATAAAAACAGTACAACAGGACTTTAAGATGTAGATTAATCCCAACTTATTAGCAGTAGGGGACTGCAATACCCCATTGTCTCCATTAGATAGGTCAACAGAGAAGAGAGTTAACAGATAGACATGTGAATTAAACAATGCCATATATCAAATGAACCTAACAGACATCTACTGAATATTCCACCAAAGCACCAAAGGATATGCTTTCTAGTCAGCGCCCCATGGAACCATCTCTAAAATTGACCATGTACCAGTGTACAAAATAAACCTCAACAAATACAAAAAGATTGAAATATTTCCATGCATTCTATCAGACCACAATGCAATAAAGCTTAAAACCACCCTGGAAGAATCCCCAATAACCACGTGAATGTATGGGGATTACACAACACACTCCTGAATGATGAGTGGGTCAAAGGAGAAATTAAGAAACAAATAAAAGTATTCCTGGAACAAAATGAAAAGGAAAATACAACACAACAAAACCTCTGAGACACACTAAAAGCAGTCTTTAGAGGGAAGTTTATAGCTCTAAGTGCCTACATCAAAAAATCAGAACGATCACAAATAAATGACTTAATATTGCAACTCAAGACACTTGAAGAGCAACAGCGAATCAAGCTACGAAACCGAAACCCAGCTGACAAGAAGAAATTACAAAAATCAGGGCAGAAATCAATGAAATTGAATCAAAGAAAACAATACAAAGAATCAAGAATTCCAAGAGCTGGTTCTTTGAAAAGATAAACAAAATTGAGAGCCCGCTAGCCCAGTTAACCAAAAGAAAGAAAGAGCACCTCCAAATCAACAAAATTAGAGATGAAAGGGGAAACATCACAACAGACACCAAAGAGATTCAGAACATTGTAAGGGAATACTTAAAAAACCTATATGCTAGTAAATTTGAAAATCAAAAAGAAATGGACGGGTACCTAAAAGCATGGGAACCACCATAGCTAAACCAAGAAGAGATTAACAGTGTAAACAGACCCATAACACATAAGGAAATTGAAACAGTAATACAAAAACTCAGGACTACAAAAAGCCCAGGACCAGATGGATTTACAGCAGAATTCTACCAGACATTTAAAGAGGATCTACATCCAATACTACTTACGTTATTCAAAAACATATAAATGGAGGGAGAACTTCCAAATTACTTCTATGAAGCCAGCATCACTCTAATACCAAGGCCAGGTAAAGATACAACCAAAAAAGAAAACTATAGACCCATATCTTTAATGAAGATA
>NW_008343717.1:1244069-1245787 GCF_000622305.1 Nannospalax galili | reverse complement strand
CATCAAAAAGATCATCCACCATGATGAAGTTGGCTTTATTCCAGAGTTGCAGGGATGGTTCAATATATGTAAGTCAATAAACATCATAAATCATATAAATGGGCTCAAAGACAAGAACCATGTGGTCATCTCAATAGATGCAGAGAAGGCCTTTGACAAAATTCAACATGCATTTATGTTCAAAGTCCCAGAGGGAAGTGGACTGGAGGAAACATATCTCAGCATAATTAAAGCCATATATAACAAACCCACAGCCAACATCATTCTAAGTGGAGAAAAACTGGAAGATTTCCCATTGAATTCAGGAACCAGACCAGGCTGTCCACTATTTCCACTCCTCTTTAATACAGTGATTGAAACTCTTGCAAGAGCAATAAGATGAGAGAAAGAAATTAAAGGAGTAATGATTGGAAAAAGAAGAGATCAAATTATCCCTTTTTGCAGATGATATTATATATAAGAGATGCCAAAAATTCTACCAGATAGCTCCTAGAAATTATTAACATGTCAAGTAAAGTGGTAGATTACAAAATTAATCTACAAAAATCTGTAGCCTTCCTATATACCAATTACAAGCAATCAGAGAAAGAGTACATGGAAACAAACCCCTTCAAAATAGCTGCAAAAAATTAAAATATCTGGGAATACACCTGACCAAAGTCATTAAAGACCTTTACAAAGAAAATTTTACATCCTTAAAGAAAGAGATTGAGGAAGACATCAGAAGATGGAAGGACCTCACATGCTCATGGATTGGAAGAATTAATATTGTGAAAATGACCATCCTACCAAAAGCCATCTGTAGATTCAATGCAATGCCAATCAAAATCCCCATGACATTTTTCACAGAATTGGAAAAAAGCACCCTAAGATTCATATGGAAGCACAAAAGACCACGGATAGCCAAAGCAGCCCCGAGCACTAAGAACAATGCTGAGGGAATTACTATACCAGATATTAAACTGTATTACAGAGCTATAGTCATAGAAACAACATGGTACTGGCACAAAATAGACCCATAGATCAATGGAACAAAATTGAAGATCCAAATATTAGTACATTCCATTTCAGCCACCTGATATTTGACAAAGGAGCCAAGAACATTCACTGGAGGAAAGGCCTGTCTTTCACCTTGCACAAAAGTCAACTCCAAATGGAACAAAGACCTAAATGTGAAGCCTGAAACTCTGAAACTCTCAGAAAAAAGCACAGACAATAACTTACAAGATATAGATATAGGAAAGGATTTTCTAAACCAGACAACTCCCCAGGAAACAAGGTCAAGAATCAACAAATGGTACCTCATTAAACTAAAAAGCCTCTGTACATCAAAAGAAGCAACCAAGGAAGTGAAGAGAAAACCCACAGAATGGGAGAAAATATTCACCAGTGACACATCTGACAGAGGTTTAACCTCAAGAATATATAACAAACTCAAAAAACAAAGACTTAAAAGGATTTAACCCAATTAAAAGATGGGCTAAGGTGCTGAATAGAGAGTTCTCAAAAGAAGAAATAAAGATGGTTAAGAAGCATCTTAAAAGGTGTTCAACATCACTAGTAATTAGGGAAATGCAAATTAAAATCACTTTAAGATTTCATCTTACCCCAGTCGGACTGGCTGAGATCAAGAGAGCAAATGATACCAAATGTTACGGAGGATGTGGGGAAAGGGGAACACTCATCCTCTGCCGGTGGGACTGCCAACTTGTTCAACC
>NW_008343717.1:1235104-1243943 GCF_000622305.1 Nannospalax galili | reverse complement strand
ATCCATGTTTGTTGCTGCTCTTTTCACAATAGCTAAGAGATGGAACCAACTTAATTGTCCCTCAATTGATGAGTGGATACTGAAAATGTGGTTCATTTATATGATGAAATTTTACTCAGCAGTAAGGAAAGATGAAATCATGAAATTTTCAGGTAAATGGATGGAACTAGAAATTGTTATACGAAGTGAAGTAACACAGACTCAGAAAAAAATGGTGTATGTTCTCCCTCATATGTGGATCCTAGCACCAATTCCTTATAAGCATGTATCCAGACATAACTACAGGAAACAGGATAATGAAGAGGATCCACAGAAATAAAGGAAAAGAAAGAATCTGAAAGAAAGGAACAGTAGAAAACAGGTGTTAACAAGGGAGATATGGATAATAATGGGGTTATTTTAAGGGGAGGGAGGGAGGGAAGGTTATACAAGGAACCTAGAGGATAAAGGGAAAAAAAGAGCTCAAGAGAGGTGAGACCATAGGAGAAGGATATTATTAAGGGAGAAATGGAAAAAAATGGAGGCACTTTAAATGGGAAAACCATGGTGGAAGGATGAGAAAGTGAGAGATTAACAATGCCGAGCTAGTTTTAGAAAACCAGAATGAACCATATTTGACCAACAACCTACTGACAAATTATACATACAACCAGCTCAAAGAATGTAATATATGCCTAGGCAAGGTTTATCTAAGAGCATTAGGTCTTTGCCCAAGCTCTCTATCTACATGGCATATGGTAATTAAAAGTACCAGACTGGTGGAGCTAACCTTCTTGGATGTTTAACAGCCATACTTTGAGGCCTATACTTATTTGGTCGGGGGACATAAAGGACAGTTTTTGCTCCTTGCCCTCTTCTGTCGACTAAGTACCAGGGGAATGTGAACATCTCTCAAAATGTCCTGTAACTGTGGTGAGTCACCTGTCCTCTTGAGCAAGGAGGCCATGGAGACCGCACCAGATGGACCTATACCAGTGTCCAGTCTACAAAGAGGAGGGTCAACACAGAGGAAACATTTCCTCCAAGCTTCCAAGTGAAGCCAGACATGATTGAGTAGGATCTTTGACTTATCTTCACATAGATGGAACTAGTAAAAGAAAGGAGCCAGGGGCTCCTCCCACACCTATGTTACCCCTGAGGAACAGATCCTCAAATGACTTTAAAAGCAAAAATATTTTTTTTTATTTGGGCCAACTGTAAGGTCTTAAACACCCAAAAGGAAGGTATAACTAAAGATTAATGGGGTCAATATAAGTTTTAAGAGTCCACATATATAGCTAAAGACTACATAACAAGAAACAATGCCAGACAGGAGATACCCTCCTTGAGTTATTGGCTAAGGTGTCACAAGAGACTCCCAGACAGAACTGGGAGCATAGAACTGGGAAAATGAACAGCAGACCCCAATCTTATGTAAACGAATATTGACAACTGATTGCTGCTAGAGGAGGAACAGCCGATCTTCCTAAAACAATGATCTCTAGATAGGCAGATTAGATTCAGCTGTCTGACAAGTACTGGAGAATGGCTGGGGGTGTCACCAACACAGTAGACAGTAACAGGGATGATAGAGTTATGGGCTCCAGTATGTGGGAGGGGGGATGCTATGGGAAGGTGCCCCTTGGGAAGTGGGTATACAGATGAATAAGATTGTGTGGGATTTTCTGTATGATATACACACAGAAAAATCAAAAAATTAAAAAAAGACATATTTGAGGAGGAAGCATAAAAATTTACTTCATGTTAAATAGTAGAGGTGATAAACATTACCAGTGAAATCCACCTGATGACTTTATATCCATACTCAGGTACTAAGGATCTGAGTGTAACCGGCTGTGATGTGTCTAGATACATAGAGATTAAAGACACATGTGCAAACCTCTAAGTGGTAGTAGCATTAAAATTATAGGAAACAGCATATTTTAAAATGAAATGGAGATCTTCTTTAAAGGGTAAAAACTCATCCAATTTTATGTCCTACAGGGCTTTTACCCACAGGTGAAAGAGATGTACTCTTGCTCTGGAGTGTGTTACTGAATATGTTAAAGCTGTAGTGAAAAGCTTCTTCTAATCATGTAGTTATTAAAAATTAAAAATATATACGATGATTAAAAAAATAATTCTTCAAAGCATAAAAATTTGCTCCTTAATAATTAGTAGATGTGAAAAACATTACCACTGAAATCTACCTGATGACTTTATATCCATGCTCAGATGCCAAGGAGCTCAGATAGTAACCAACTGTGACTAATAATAATCCAATATATAGAGATTAGAAATGCATGTGCAAACACCTTAGTGTTAATTGCATTAAAATGAATTTTTCTGTATGAAACCATGTATTTTAATAATGAAATGGGGATCTTTTTTAAAGGTTAAACCTCATTTTATGTCTTATAGTATTTATACTGAGTACAATATTGTGTAACTGTATTAATTCAACTATAAATCTAAAAATTTACAGCCAATTTTGAAAGAGATGCATATTAGCTCTGGAAATTGTTATTGAATATGTCAATGCTGTTGTAATGAAATGCTTCTTCTAATTATGTGGTTATTAAATAATTAAAAAACATGGTAAGCTGGAAACCATGGTGAAGTCTCTATAGAATTAAAGCATCAAATCTTGGTGCTCACTTTGAGCTTCAGGGATTAATACATTATTCAAACTTAAAAAAAAGACAAATAATAATAGATAAATTTAGAGTGGGGTTGTAAGGTAGGGGTACAGACGGGCATGAGAGTCTGACTATAATCAAAATGCACTGTATGAAATAATATTTTAAAATTATGTTTTTTTGTATGTATACGTGTGTGTTTGTGTATGTGTGTAGGCACACATGTGGTACCACACAAGTGTGGAGATCAAAGGACAATTTGTGGAGTCGCTTCTCTCCTTCCATCATGTGGGTCCTTGGGTCAGATCCTTAGACTTGGTAGCAAGTGCCTGTAAGCACTGAGCCAGCTCACAGTAGCCCCTCTTTATTTTTGATTGCTTAAAAAATTTGTCTTTATTGTACTCTGAAGATATTCTTAATTTTAAAACGATGGAGAACAATTAGATATATTCTCATTCCTTCTGAATAATTGTTTTTTTTTGGACAGGGTTTCTCTAGTCCCAGCCTACCTAGAAGTCACTATGTGGTCCAGGCTGGCCTTGATCTCACAGAGATCCACCTGCCTCTGCCTCTCAAGGGCTGGAATTAAAAGCACACCACCGCCATACCAGACCTGAATAACTTTAAAGCTGGGAACCAGGATTGATGCAAGAGAAACAAAAACTGACTGATTATTATTTTACAGTCTTCATCTTTATCCTTGATAGTATTAGGCACGATGTAACCTATTTGGTAAATTCTACTTATGAAAACACTATAAGACAGGCTACTTTTGGTTTTACCTTCAAGGATTCAATTCCACGGAAACAGACATTTTTGTTTTTTAAATCTTAGTCATTCTTACTGGAGTAAGATGAAATCTCAAAATAGTTTTAACTTGCATTTCCCTGATGGCTGAAGACGCTAAAATATTTTAAAAAGTGTTTTACAACCATTTGTATTTCATCTTTTGAGAACATCCTGTTTAGTTCTATGTTCCATTTTTAAATACCACTGGTCATTTACAAAATGTTTAGTTTTTTGAGTTCTTTTTAAAAAAAATTATTTATTATTTTATTTCATGTGTATGATTTCATTACCTGTATGTATATAAGTGCAGCCTTGGAGTTCAGAAAGAGGGTGTCAGATTCCCTGGAACTTGAGTTTGTTTGCCACCATGTGGGCTCTGGGAGTTAAACCTCCTCTGTAAAATGAGTCAGTGTTCTTACCCATTGAGCCATGTCTTCAGCCCCAAATCAAGTAATTTTTAGAGAATTCCTTCCTTGTTTCAAGGATTAAATGAGCTAATATGTATATCACTTAGATCACTTAGGATGAACATTGACATATATTAGTCGTGTGCCTACTAGAGACCACACCTGGCTCCAATGGATAGTGTCAATCCATTGGTCACACAGATGGCTCTGGTTAAAATTAATGGGTCACAAAACGAGACCAAAAGTCATGAGTCTGTGAAAGGGACTGGCAGAGATGAAGCTGGGTGGTGGTTGACAGGAATAGGAGGGAGAGAGAAGATGGGAAGGGGAGAGCATAGTCAGGATATATTATGTACATTTATAAAACTGTCAACAAAATCGATCAATAAAAATAAATGTATAAATGAAAATGAAATTATAGGAGAATCTATTTAAGCCTTAAAATTCTTTTTTTATTGAGTTTTCTTTGTGTATTTCATATAGAACATCCCAAACAATCTTATTCATCTTTATGTCTGCAACCCAAACAGTACTCTCCCATAGCCTCCCCCTCCCCACTGGAGCCCATATACTCTGACATCCCTATTGCTGTCCACTGAGTTGTTAGTGACCCCAGCCATTCCCCAGTGCAAGGCCATATGCTGAGTCTAGTCAGCCTATCTAGAGATCCTTGTTTTAGGAAGATCAGCTCTTCCTCATCTAGCAGCAATCAGTTGCCAACATTCTCTTAGCTAGGATTGAGGTCTGCTGAGAAAGAAGAACAGTAGGAAACAGGTGTTGCTAAGGGAGATATGGATAAAAACGGGGTTATTTAAATGGAAGGAGGGAGAGAGGGTTATACAAGGAACCTTGGGGATAAAATTATTTTTTATTAGAAAAATATCCTACCTTTAATTCTTGAGCTAAAAAGTCTTGACTCTGTTGCATAAACTCTAGATCAAGACTTACTTCTTTTAATTGTAAATGTTTTAAGTATATAAAAAAGAATGAACTCAGAAAGCTCAGAAAGTAACCAACTGTGACTAGTAATAATCAGATATTTAGAGATTAGAAACACATGTGCAAACATCTTAGTGTCAATTGCATTAAAAATGAATTTTTCTGTATGAAAGTATGTATTTTAATAATGAAATGGAGATCTTTTTTAAAGGTTAAAACCTCATTTAATTTTATGTGTTACACAGTTTATACTGAGTACAATATTGTATAACTGTAATAATGCAACTGTGAACCTAAAAATTTACAGCCAATTTTGAAAGAGATGCATCCTACCTCAGGAAACCGTTATTGAATATGTCAATTGTGTTGTAATGATACGCTTCTTCTAAGTATGTTGTTATTAAATAAATAATTTTTAAAAATTAAAAAAAAGAATGAACTATTATTATTATCACCCAGTGATCTAAGAATGAAGTTGAAATTTGTGCAGATGACAGATCAGCAGTGGGCTTGCAGTGGACCCAGCAGGGACAGAATTTCTTAAAAATGTGTGTGGGAAATGATAAATCTTAGTTTTCTAGAACTGACCTAATAAATATTCCTTCTTCGTTTGGAAGGGTGAGGACTCTTGGTGCTTTGATTATTTAAAATATCACAAGTTAGCCCAGTATTGAGCTCTTAACTAGAACTTCATGTATGGGATTACATCACGTTTTCCTTCTCTTTATCTCCTTCTTATGCATAGTAATGCTTTTTTTAAAAATTAAACTTTGGAGTACATTGAGTTCCTGGAATCATGAAAGAGATTTTCCCTTTTATAGGTGATATGTTCACAGAACTATGAAGAAAGAATCATAAAATCTTAACACTAAGAGATATTTAGAAAAAATTCTCGAGGTAAACTGGATACATACTGGGTATGTATCATAAGTAGGAAGTTTAAGAAAGTCTTCACAAGGAAGCATCAATGATTTTATAGCTGACTTCCTCTCCCTTAGTTACTATAGCAACAGTAACGAAAAAAACTACCCAAAGACTCATTCACATGGTCATGAGCCTGCTGCCCATTCTCTCTGACGGTTGAATGAATCCCCTGTGCTAGCAGCTCAGCTTCCTTACTGCCTCTCAGCTGGTGATGACACTGCAAAATAAAGTGAAAAATCATACAATGAACAGTAATTAATATGTGTTAATTTTCTGGACTTCAGTTTTTATGAAACAAATTTTAAAAACTGTGAGGATATTCTTAGAAGACCTTAAATTTTAAGTTTTGATGGAATGAATTTTTTATGAAAATTTATATAAATAATAATATTAATTTTGGCATAGTTTTTTTTTATAAATGAGAATTTAACAGTGGTGGGCCTGTAGACTAGAAATGACAGTAAAACACAGGTGGGATGTGCTTGAGGCTTTTAAAATGTCTTCCTGTGTAGCCCAGGCTAGCTGTAAACTCATGATCCTCCTTTTCCTACCCTTTCCTAGGTACCTCCTGGTCGTTTGTGGCACTGTTGTAGAAAATTGAGTGTTACCTGTCTGGAGGTTCCAAGTTCCTTTCTCTTTTTTTTCTGCTTCTCTTTTAAAAGCTGAATTTTTGTGAATTTCATACAATGTATTTTTATCATACTTAGATCCCATTCCCTATCCACATCCTCCTTGCTACCTTTACCCAATTTCACGTACTCTGTTATACTACTAAAGCCCATAGAGTCAAATTTGTGTCCCCAATCTCCTCCTGTGTGGATCCATCCACTAGATCTTGATTAACCTACTAAGAGCCATACCTTAAAAGAGATCGACTCACCACTTCCCAGAAGTCATTGGTTTCCAATAATTCCTCAGGTAGGGTTGGGGTCTATGCTGGGAATTTGTCTGGATTGAGTTTATGTAGCACCTGTGTATGCTGTCACCATTGTTGTGAGTTCGGATGAGTAACTGACCAGCTGTCTGGAAAACTCGGTTTCCTTGTGGTCATTCACCACCTCTGGATCTTACACTCTTTCTGCCACCTCTTTTGCAATGATTCCCATGTCAGAAGTTTGATATAGGTATCCTATTCAGGGCTTCTCTGCATGTTTGCTAGTTGGGGATCTCTGTGTTAATAATCATTACTGCATAAGGAAAAGTCTCTGGTGAGAGCTGAGAGATGCATTAATCTATGCGTATAACAATAAATCATTAAGAGTCAGTTTAATACTATATCTAACTGAATAATAGTATTAGACTTTCCTCTATGCTCTCTGTCCCATGTCGATATATATTCCTTGGCCTGATATCAATGTCAGGCATGGGCTCCATCTTATGAAGTGGACCTTAGATTTAATTAGAAAGTGATTGGATACTCCCATAATATTCATGTTAGTATTGCACCAGAGGTCATATCTTGCCAGCCCTGTTGTTGAATCATGCAGAGTAATAGAGTAGAAAAGATTAATTTTGGAGGGGGAATGGGGGCAGGGCAGAGGAGGGAGCATGGGGCAGATAATCAACACAAAAGGCCTTTAGAAAAAGCCATATGGAAACCTACCACTATAGAAGCTTCTTAAAATATATATTTATGCATTATAAAAAGAGATTAAAAGGTGTTACTTTATAATGGGAACATTGCACCTATTATACCCCATAGGCTCACAAAGTAAGAGCTCAATGCCAGTGATGAACTCCCTCTTTTGAAGCTGTTGACCAGGGGTCCCATATATCCACAAACAGTACTGGTCATTGTCCCTGCTTTTGGTCGCCCACCAGTACTTGACAGTAAGACCCTGTTGTTGAAGACATTACATTCAGGAGCTGTAGAACAAACAAGGAGAAATCAAGCCATTAGACTTTGAAGTTTCATCTCTACTGGCTGGCTTTCATAGTGCTGGAAGGTGCTATGAAGGCTTCTGGAAGGGAAGATTGATATCATCCTTTCTGTCTTTTCATTTCAATTAAATGATTCCACTTCTCTCTTACAAGAGTGTCTCCTAAAAGTCCTGGGAACTTTAGGAAATTTGACTTTTTCTTATTGACACTGGTCATACATTGCCTCTGCATACCATCTGCCACTGAACACTGTCCAATATTGAGCATTATCACAAAGGTCTATGTTATCTGGGTGGTTATACAGAAAGTATGTAATGGTTTTTAATGACATTTGGGGTTTTGATGAATGAAGCATTACATAGATCATTAAGCAAGTAAGTTAAAACAGAAATATAGAGTGTCTACCCAACAGCTGCTTGGCCATTTTCCTGGACCTATTACATGTAGAAGCCCAGCTCCTGCGCATCTTTGTAGCCCCTTTTCTGCTCTCTTCTCTGTAGTTTTCGCATATCTCATATGCTTCAGAAGAACCTCAGAATTTCTCACACTGTAGTATGTCGCACAACTATGTTCTCTTTACTTCATTTCTTTGCAGATTGAATATTTCCACCTTTTGCTTAAAATGTAAAACAGTCCTAGTTTTACTTTACAAAAGGACATTTATTGTAAAAATAAACCAAGAAGGCCTCTTAGGAAGTAAGATTCCTCTCATCAGTTTGGACCCTGAGTAACAGTTTAAATATCTCCCACATAGAAATTGGGTAGACATCTATATTTGTATAAAATTTTAATTTTATATCCAGGTCCTCAATTTTATTTCGCTGATCACTGCATCTGTTTTTTTTTTTTTTTTTTTTAACTTTTTTTTTGAGACAGGGTCTCCCTGTCGCCCCAGCTGGTCTGGCACTCACTATGTAACCAGGCTGGTCTCCATCTCACAGTGATCCACCTGCCTTTGCCTCCCGAGTGCTGGGATTAAAGGTGTGTGCCACTGCATCTGGCATAAGTCTATTTTTAAAAATTATTTATTTAATAACCACATACTTAGAAGAAGCTTTTCATTACAACAGCATTGACACATTCAATAACAATTTCCAGAGCTAAGATGCATCTCTTTAAAACTGGCCATGAATGTTTAGGTTTACAGTTGAATTAATACAGTTACACAATATTGTACTCAGTATAAACCCTATAAGCCATAAATTAAATGAGGTTTTAATCTTTAAAAAGGATCTCAATTTCATTATTAAAATACAGTGTTAATTGCATTAAAAATTCATT
>NW_008343717.1:1228850-1234921 GCF_000622305.1 Nannospalax galili | reverse complement strand
AATTATTTATTTAATAACCACATGATTAGAAAAAGCATTTCATTATAGCATTAACATATTCAATAACAATTTCCAGAGCAAAGATCTGGAAATCTTTCAATATTGGCTGTAAATTTTTAGGTTCACGGTTGAATTAATACAGTTATACAATATTGAACTCAGTATAAACCCTATAAGATATAAAATTGGATGAGTTTTTACCCTTTAAAGAAGATCTCCATGTCATTTTAAACTATGCTGTTTCCTACATATTTAATGATACTAACACTTAGATGTTTGCACATGTGTCTTTAATCTCTATGTGTCTGATGATTACTAGTCACAGTCAGTTACACTTGGATCCTTAGTACCTGAGTATGGATATACTCATCAGGTAGATTTCACTGGTAATATTTATCACCTCTACTAATTAACATGAAGTAAAATTTTATGCTTCCTCCTCAAATATGTCTTTAAAAACCTTGTTGATTTTTCTGTGTATATCACATAGAACATCCCTCACAATCTTATTCATTTATATACCCACATCCCAAATGTCACCATCCCATAGCATCCCCCATCCCACATACTGGAGCCCACATACTTTGTCATCCTTGTTACTGTCCTCTGTGTTGTAGACACCTCTAACCATTCTCCAGTGCTTGTCCATCTGCTGAATCTAGTCAGCCTATCTAGAGATCCCCATTTAAGGACGATTGGCTGTTCCACATGTAGCAGCAATCAGTTGTGAGTATTCCTTTAGATAAGATTGGGATCTGCTGTTCATTTTCCCAGTTCTATGCGGGGTTACTGTCTGGGAGTCTCTTGTGCCACCTTAGCCAGTAACTCAAAGGAAGGTATCACCTGTTTGGCATTGTTTCTTGTTATGTAGCCTTTAGCTATACATATGGACTCTTAAAAAATATATTTGCCACAATAATCATTGGTTATACTTTCTTTTTGGGTGTTTAAGACCCTACAGATGGCCCAGATAAAACTATTCATTTTTACTCTTAACTTCGTTTGAGGATCTGTTCCTCAGGGGAAACATGGGCTTGGGAGGAGCCCCTGGCTCCTTTCTTTTACCAGTTCCATCTATGTGAAGACAAGTCAAAGGTCCTACTCAACCATGGCTGGCTTCTGTTGGAAGCATGGAGGAAATGTTTCTTCTGTGTTGACCCTCCTCTTTGTAGACTGGACACTGATTGAAGTCCATCTGGTAGGGTCTGCCTGGCCTACTTGCTCAAGAGGACAGGTGACTCGTCACAGTTACAGGACATTTTGAGAGATGCTCATAGTGCCCTGAAACTTATTCGACCTAGGAGGGCAAGGAGCAAAAACTGTCTTTTATGTCCCCCTGACCAAATTAGTATAGGTCTCAAAGTATGGCTGTTAAACATCCAAGAAGGTTAGTTCTACCAGTCTGGTACTTTAATTACCATATGCCATGTAGATAGAGCTTGGGCAAAGACCAAACACTCTCAAATAAACCTTGCCTCGGCATATATTAACATTCTTTGATCTGGTAGTATGTATAATTTGTCAGTAGGTTGTTGGCCTAATATGGTTTCCTCTGGTTTTCTAAAACTAACTTGGCATTGTTAATCTCTCGCTTTGTCTAACCCTTCCACCATGGTTTCCCCATTTAAGGTGCCCCAATTTTTTCCATTCCTCCCTTAATAATACCCTTCTTCTATTGTCCCACCTTTCTTGAGTTCCTTCTTTCCCTTTATTGACTAGATTCCTTGTATAACTTTCCCTCCCCTTCCCCTTAAAATAACCCATATTTTCCATATCTCCCTTGTTAACACCTGTCTTCTACTGTTTTTCTCTTTCATATTCTTTCCTTTTCTTTATTTCCCTGGTTCTTCTTCATTACCCTGTAGTTATGTCTGGATACATACTCACTTATAAGGATTTGGTGCTAGGATCCACGCATGAGGGAGAACATATGCCATTTTTTTTTTCTTCTAAGTCTGTGCTATTTCACTTAGTACAACATTTTCTAGTTCTATTCATTTACCTGAAAATTTCATGATTTCATCTTTCTTTACTACTGAGTAAATATCCATCGTATAAATGAACCACATTTTCATTATCCACTCGTCAGTGTAGGGACACTTAGGTTACTTCCATTTCTTAGCTATTGTGAAAAAGAGCAGCAACAAATGTGGGTGTACACGTGTCTCTGCAATAAGATGTGTTCTTTGGGTATATGCCAAGGAGTGGTATAACTGGGTCAAATGTTAGGTTCATTTGTAGTTATTTAAGAGTTCTCCACAATGCTTTCCATAACAGTCCCACCAGCAGTGGATGAGTGTTCCCCTTTTCCCACATCCTCTCCAACATTTGGTATCATTTGTTCTCTTGATCTTAGCCAGTCTGACTGGGGTAAGAAGAAATCTTAAAGTGGTTTTAATTTGCATTTCCCTAATTACTAGTGATGTTGAACACCTTTTAAGATGCTTCTTAACCATCTTTATTTCTTCTTTTGAGAACTTCCTGTTCAGTTCCTTAGCCCATCTTTTAATTGGGTTGCATCCTTTCTTGATACTTTGTTTTTTGAGTTTTTTATATATTCTGGATGTTAAACCTCTGTTAGACCTGTCAGTGGTGAAGATTTTCTCCCATTCTGTGGGTTTTCTCTTCACTTCCTTGGTTGCTTCTTTTGATGTACAGAAGTTCTTTAGTTTAAAGAGGTCCCATTTGTTGATTCTTGACTCTGTTTCCTGAGCAGTTGATGTCTGGTTTAGAAAAATCCTTTCCTACATCTATATCTTGTAGGTTATTGCCAATGTTTTCTTCTAAGAGTTTCAGAGTTTCAGGCTTCACATTGAGGTCTTTGTTCCATTTGGAGTAGACTTTTGTACAAGGTGAATGATAGAGCTTTAGTTTCATTCTTGTACAGGTAGAGACCCAGTTTTGCCAGCACCATTTCCTGAACATGCTGTCCTTCCTCTAGTGAATGTTCTTGGCTCCTTTGTCAAATATCTGGTGGCTTAAATTGAATGTACTAATATTTGGGTCTTCCATTTTGTTCCATTGATCTATGGGTCTATTTTTGTGCCAGTACCATGTTGTTTTTACTATATCTCTGTAATACAGTTTAATATCTGGTATAGCAATCCCCTCAGCACTGCTCTTAGTGCTCAGGGTTGCTCTGGCTATCTGAGGTCTTTTGTGCTTCCATATGAATCTTAGGAGGTTTTTTCCAGTTCTGTGAAAAATTTTATGGGGATTTTGATTGGCATTTCATTGAATCTATAGATGGCTTTTGGTAGGATGGTCATTTTCACAATTTTAGTTCTTCCAATCCATGAGTATGGGAGGTCCTTCCATCTTCTGATGTCTTCCTCAATCTCTTTCTTAAGGTATTAAAATTTTCATTGTAGAGGCCTTTAATGTCTTTGGTCAGGTTTATTCCCAGATACTTTTTCCTGCTATTTTGAAGGGGGGTGCTTCCATGTACTCTTTCTCTGACTGCTTGTTATTGGTATATAGGAATGCTACATACTTTTGTAGATTAATTTTGTAACCTGCCACTTTACTGAACTTGTTAATAATTTCTAGGAGTTTTTTGGTGGAATTTTTTGCATCTCTTAGATATATCATCTACAAAAGGATAATTTGATCTTTTCCAGTTATTACTCCTTTAATTTTTATCTCTTGTCTTGTTGCTCTTGCAAGAGTTTCAAGCATATATTAAAGAGAATTTGAGACAGTGAACAGCCTTGTCTGGTTCCTGACTTCAATGGGAATGCTTCCAGTTTTTCTCCATTTAGAATGATGTTGATTGTGGGTTTGTTATATATGGCTTTAATTATGTTGAGCTATGTTCCCTCCAGTCCAATTCCTTCTGGGACTTTGAACATAAATGCATGTTGAAATTTGTCAAAGGCCTTCTCTGCATATTTGAGGCCATTTATATGATTTATGACATTTATTGGCTTGTGTATATTGAACAATCTCTGCATCTCTGGGATAAAACCGACTTGATCATGGTGGATGATCTTTTTGATGTGTGTCTGTATGTAGTATGAAAGTACTTTGTTGAGAATTTCTGCATCTATTTTCATTAAATATATGGGTCTATAGTTTTCTTTTTTGATTGTACATTTACCTGGCTTTGGTATTAGAGTGATGCTGGCTTCATAGAAGGATTTTGGAAGTTCTCCCTCCATTTCTATCTTTTTGAATAACTTAAGTAGTATTGGATGTAGATCCTCTTTAAATGCCTGGTAGAATTCTGCTGTAAATCCATCTGGTTCTGGACCTTTTTTAGTCCTGAGGTTTTGTATTACTATTTCAATTTCTTTGTGTGTTATGGGTCTGTTTAAGCTGTTAATCTCTTCTTGGTTTAGCTTTGGAGGTTCCCATGCTTTTAGGTACCTGTCCATTTCCTTTAGGTTTTCAAATTTAGTAGCATTTCGGTTTTTAAAGTATTCTCTTATAACAGTCTGGATCTCTTTGGTGTCTGTTGTGATATTTCCCCTTTCATGTCTGATTTTGTTGTTTGGAGGCGCTCTTTCTTTCTTTTGGTTAACTGGGCTAGTGGTCTATCAATTTTGCTTATCTTCTCAAAAAATCAGCTCTTGGATTCATTGATTCTTTGCATTGTTTTCTTTGTTTCTAGTTCATTAATTTCTCTCTGATTTTTGTTATTTGTTCTTGTCTGCTGGGTTTGGGTTTCATTTGCTGTTGCTTTTCAAGTGTCTTGAGTTGAAATGTTAAGCTACTTATTTGTGATCTCTCTGATTTTTTAATGTAGGCACTTAGAGCTTATAAACTTCCCTCTAAGGACTGCTATCAATGTGTCCCAGAGTGTTTGTTGTGTTGTATTGTCCTTTTCATTTAGTTCCAGGAATACTTTCATTTCTTTCTCTTTTTCTTTCTCCATTGACCCACTCATCATTCAGGAGTGTGTTGTGTAATCCCCATATGTTCATGTGCTTACTGGGGATTCTTCCAGTGTGATTTTAAGCTTTATTACCTTGTGGTCTGATAGAACACATGGAATTATTTCAATCTTTTTGTATTTGTTGAGATTTGTTTTGTGCCCCAGTACATGGCCGACTTTGGGGAAGGTTCCATGGGACACTGAATAGAAAAGTATATTCTTTGGTCCTTGGGTGTAATATTTGGGTAAATGTCTGTTAGGTCCATTTTATATATGATATTGTTTAATTCAGAAGTCCTGTTGACCTATCTAAAGCTGACAATGGCGTATTGCAGTCCTCTACTATTAATGAGTTGGGATTAATCTGGGTCTTATACTCCCATAGTACTGTTTTTATGAAGTTGGGTGCACCAAAGTTTGGTGAATATGTTCATAATTGTAATATCTTCTTCATTTATTTTTCATTTGATCAGAATGAAGTGGCCTTTTTTGTATCTTCTGATTAGTTTTAGTTTAAAGTCTATTCTGTCAGATATTAGAATTGCGACACCTGCTTTTTTCTTAGTACCATTTTCTTAGTATATTTTTTTCCATCCTTTCACCTTAAGGTAGTGCCTGTCCATGAAAGTGAGATGAGTTTCTTGCAAACAACAAAAAGATGGGTTTTGTTTCTTAATCCATTCAATTAGTCTGTATCTTTTGACTGTGGAGTTCAGTCCATTGATATTTAACGTTATTAATGAAAGATGTGTATTGAATCCTGTCATTTTTATTTCTGTTCACATTCTTGATATAGATGTGCATTTCCACATTTATACCTTCATTGTATTTCTTTCCATCAACCCTTGTGTATAGTCGTTCCTTTCTTCAGCTTTTAGTATTGCTTCAAGTACTCTCCTGAATGGTTAGTTTTGTGGGCCTGAATTCTTTTAGCTTATTTATGTCATGGAAGATTTTTCTTTCCCCTTCAACTATGATAGACATTTTGGCTGCATAAAGTAATCTATGTTGGCATCTGTGGTCATTTAGATCTGGGAATATTTGGTCCAGCTCTTCTGGCTTTCATAGTTTGCACTGAAAAGTCAGCTGTAATCCTGATGGGTTTTCATTTATATGTGATTTGTTGTTTCTCTTTTGCAGCTTTCAGAATTGTCTTTTTGTTCTGAACGTTTTGTGTTTTTACTCTGATGTCCTG
>NW_008343717.1:1222134-1228673 GCF_000622305.1 Nannospalax galili | reverse complement strand
AATTCTTGCATATTCCATTCTTGTGTTTTTATTTTTTCATTATCTTTGCTTGTGTGCTCTAATTCATCCACTTTATCTTCCAGTCTTGATATTGTGTTTTCCATTTCATTCATTCTATTGGTGGGGTTTTCTCCTGTTGTTTGGCATACTGAGTGTTTCACTTTCTTCTTCATTTCAGCCTGAGTAGTCTTCAATATTTCTAACTGTTTTCTGAATTCATTCAGAAGTTTATCCCTATCTTCTTTCAATTCTTTATTTTTTTTCCTTTGTGTGTTCTTTAAATTGACTGAATTCTTTTATCATGTTTATAATTGTTCTTTTGAGTTCCATGTCTTGTGTTATTGCTAGGGATTTCTCATTGTATTCCTCTTGAGGACTATTGGTATTTTGTGGCAATATATTATTTTGGTTTTTCATTTTATTATTTTTTCTATGTGACTTTGACTTGTGAATTTCCATCGTAGTTTCTGATTCTTGTGTGAGATTCAAACCTTCCTTTGTCGAGTTTAGTTTTGCTTCTTTTTGTAAACTTTATGTGACTTTGTGGTTTACTTGTTGGGTTGAAAAGCTGGTTGATCTACACTTCAGGTTCTCTCTTTTGATTTTATATTGGAGTGGCCTAATTGCTTTTGTCTTCAGGGGTTCCCACAGAGGCCCAAGTGAGATGAGGCTCAGATGATATCAGGCTTTCTCTTAAGGTATGGGTCCCTTCCAGAAAGATGCTGCCCTCAAGAATTTGGGGGCCAGGCTGGCCTGGGAGAAGGGCCCAGGATAGATGCTGGTCTTAGAAAGTTGGTGGCTGTGCCACCCAGGGAAGTAAAGGGAGGTGAGGGTGAGACCAGGCCTAGAGTGTTTCTGGGGGCCTGCACAGAGGAACTGGGTTGGTCCTGATGCAAAGGATCAGGAAGCAGTGGCTGCTCTGGAAGGAGAGATTAGCCTTGGTGACTGGGGTGCCAAGACAAGAAATGGGCCTGTATCCAGCCTAGGAGGAGAGACTCTGTGAGGGAGCTGGGAGGGTGAAAGAGGCTGGGGGAATCAATGGGCATGGCTGGGAGAGCTGGACTTACCCAGAGAAGGTGCTGGTACTAGGACACTGGAGGCTGTGTAGCTCAGGGATATGAATGTGTCTATTTTTATGCCAATACCATGCTGTTTTTATTATTATAGCTCTGTAGTATAATTTGAGATTAGGTATGGTAATGCCTCTAGCAGTTCTTATATTGTTCAGGATTATTTTTGCTATCTGGGTTTTTTTGTGTTTCCATATGAAATTTGAGATTATTTTTCAATTTCTGAATTGTATTGGAATTTTAATGGGTACTGCATTGAATTTGTAGATTGATTTTGGTAAGATGGCCATTTTTACAATATTACTCCTACCATGACCATGGAAGGCCTTTCTATCTTCTGGTGTCTTCATCAGTTACTTTCTTTGATGTTGTAATGTTTTTATAATACAAGTCCTCCTTTTTGGTTAGATTAATCCAAGATATTTTATGGCTTTGAGGCTATTGTGAAGAGTATTGTTTCCATGGTTTCTTTCTTGATATGTGTGTTGTTGTTATATAGGAAGGCTACTTAGGGCTGAGTACCAACCGTTACTTATTCTTGGCACATTCCCCAGTTAGGAGTCTCTGCTTGCAGTGGTAGATGGCCAATTTATCTCTTTCCTTTGATTTACAGTGTTTTGTTAGATTTTACCTTGTGATCCCTGTCATGTTTTCCTTCTACCATGGAAAGCATGAGTGTTTTCATGTCCAAGAGTTTCTGGCTATTTCCCCAGTTGTCTCCATTCCTTGTTCTCTTTAAATTTCCTGAAATATATTCTCTCCATTGGCCATCAACAGAACTAAGCAATACTATGTTACATATACTGTACATTCCAAATATTTGACCTATCATGTGTAAACATCTAGATATTTCCACTATTTCTGCTTCTGATTGAAAATGTCATCAGTTATTTTTTTGCTTCTTAAATTCATTTGCATTTGTTTTACCAGTGTGCTATATACCACTCGTTAGGTATTCATAAAGTATTTGTTACACTGAACTGACTACACAAATGTACCCCCACAGTGAATTGTTTATAGAATATTTCATGGTTGCAACCAACAATTTCTCCATATAATATTTTCTCCTATGTCATCTATTTATCCTGGGATAATCCATCTACTAATCTTATTCCCACGGAGCCTGCACAACACAATAAATGCCAAATGTTTGCTAATCTCTTTCTGATCCTTTTTAGCAGAAGTGATGTGCCTAACATTCCTATGATATTTATTCATGTACTTCTTTCAAAATGCATGCTTCATGCTTCCCTGTGTCATAATTGTTTAATGTATGTGGTAATTCCCACACTAGCCCTTTGGTTCTTTATGTTATAGCAAGACTTCTGTAAATATATGTCAAACAGTGCATAAACCATCAAATTTAACACTAAAATTTCCAGTTTTACACAAATCATTCTGTGAGTTTTAATAATTGTGACTCCTACAGAATGTGCTTTAAATGATAAACCATCTTATCAAGGTTATGAATGAGAAAATAGAGAGATATGGAAATTTTCATTTGTCTCAAATCATAAAGCCAGCAAATAACAGAGCCAAGATTTTGTCCCAGGTCCTTGAACTTCTATCTTAGGATTCTTCACATTACATTAGTAGACAGTGACATGCATGCAGAAACCTCACTGTGATGTGCTTGAGAACTGTGTACATCCTGCACTGTCTGAGGTCCCGGTGTTGGTAAAGGGAATGATAAATCCTACAGAAAGGGCAGAAAAAAGTCATGTGACTATTAAAGGATTAGATATTAGGATCCATGGAAATTATAGATGCGGTGGGGTTAACGGTGTGCTATGCTGTGACTAGGCCTCTGACAGTGGCTCCAAAGCACATTTTGTAAAAGGACATATTGTGTTCTGTGATATTAACTTCAAAAGGTTATGGTTATAGTTGAAAAAACTTTGTAACTTCCCTGAATCAATGTGTGGGATCACCAAAGAAATTCACCTTTCTTCAAGGAACTTAATTTTTGTCTTTAAAAATGGTCTATGATACTTTAGGAGCTTATAAATATTCCATATCAAGTAATTTTTATATGTCCTAACATAGGACTTTTTGTTAATTTATTTACGTATGAGTGTGCTTGCCTATGTGGAGGTCAGAGGATAACTTTCGTGAGTTCAATCTCTCCTTCTACCATCTGAGCTCCAGGGATGAAACACAAACCATCAGGTTTGGTGGCAAGTGCATTTACCTGCTAATCATCTCACTAAACCCCTAAAATACAATTTGAAAGCCTAATGATTATATGAAAATATCCTGTCACTGTAGTGTCCTTGTTAGTGAACCTCAGACTTAGTGTGTAGGTGCTTGGTCAAATCTTACATACTATAGTTAGGCACTAAGTGGTCACCATCTCACTGTAACTCATCTTAGTACTTGTTGAAACCTATTGGAGCTGTCCAGCAGTTTCATTAAATGTACTATTTGAAGGTGATGCAGCTCTATTTCCATTTGTAACAGACCCTTTCAAATTAATTCAGTTTCACTTGAGGCAATGACGCTAACAGGAAATTCGGAGTTTAGTTCCTCCCAGATAAGTTTCTTCCCTGTCTTGCAGTGCCTCAGGTACAGGCCAATCACAGACATCCCCAAGGCATTCGTGGGGATGGGTGCTCTATCCAGATGGAGCTGTCTCATCTAGCTTACCCTTGTGCATAGGCCTCTGATCTTACTTGTGTCATGGCCTGGGCAAGACAGTGATTGATTCAAGAACTTGAACCAGGCCTCTCTGCCTTCACTGAGCAACTCTGAAGGTCTGATTGTCTCAAGCAATTTTGTACGTCCTGTTAGATTGTGACCCTGGATCTGATTGACCTTCATTGCCTCACTCAGTTAATGTCTCATCTTACTCTTTTGGGAGATAATTCCTCACAGGATTCTGTCATTTCTGTATGTTTTGTGCACAAAGAACCAATAGCCCTTTGTTCTCGGCTGACACTTTAAGGCAGTTTGCAATGGAAGAATCTTTGAAGGTGGGGATAGTTTCCTTGTGGAGTACAGAGCTGACATGTTTTCTGACCCTTATGAAAATGTCGACTTTGTTAGGTGAGTACAGTCATCACACACTCTTTGTGTTTCCCTGTGGGATGGAGGCAGCATAAGGCATGTTGATATCTAGGTTCCTGCCATTACTTTGACTCATAAACTATATTTCCTATCTGTCCCTGCAGATTGGTGTTTTCTTCCAGTACCTATGAAACAGGAACAATCTGACCTATTAGCTTTCAAGTGACATAAAAACTCAGCCCTTCTCAATTCTCAGTGCAACCCTCATGGAGGAGATCCCATGCAAATACATAGCCCTCACCTTCCTTTTGAGATTTACATGGAGAGAGATGCTTGGGAAATTTAGGTTTCCTTCACACCATTCATACTCTCTGAAGACTTGAGTTGTGTTGTTGCTGTCTTAGGACCTCTCTCTGCCTGAAGATACCACTAGTTCTATTGTGCTTTGAGATTTTTCCCTGACAGGGTCACATCTGGAAGGGAGAGTCTCAGGCTTACGCCTTCAACTTATTTCTTGACTTATCAAAGGAAGACTGTTGTATATACCCCTGATTTTCCTTTCAACAAAGTCTTCTTTTGAGGCTTTGTGCCTTTGGTGTTGTGTTATATATGTTAAAAGCTATAAGCAACTCATCGGACACATTTTCTTACTTATGGATCCTAATTCTCCTTGAGGCTTTGTGTGATGCTGACTGGATATAGGAAACAAATTTTGTTGTATTTCAAAATATTATTTTGGAGCCAGGCATAGTGGCACATGCCTTCAGTCCCAGCACTTGGGAAACAGAGGCAGGTGGATCTCTGTGAGATCAAGGATAGTATGGTCTACATAGAGAGTTCCCGGTCAGCTGGGACTACAGGGATGCATTGTCTCAAAAACAAAACAAAAGGGGGCTGGAGAGATGGCTCAGTGGTTAAGAGCACTGACTGATGGGAGTAGGTTCAATACCCAGTATCCACATGGTGGCTAACTAATGCCCATAACTCCAGTTCCAGGGGATCCAATGCTCTCTTCTGACCTCTGTGGATACTGCACAGCATGGCTGTGCTAACATACATGCAGGCTATACACTCAGACACACAAAATAATAAATAAAAAACCATCCCCCCAAAGAATCGACAAAATATTATTTCTCTAGCATATATATATATATATAATTTCAAAGACATATACAAGTTTTCTTAACATGTGTTCCTGCACAGATAGTATAACAATAAAACAGTTCAAAAGCACTCTTAACCCTTCAAGACTGTGATGACTGGTCACTTCTTTTGATACGTATATAAACTAGTGAGTATTCAACAGTATTTTATATAATGTCAAAATCCTTTTCTTCATTTAAAATGAAATGATCCTGGGGCTAGAACTAGCTCTCAAGAATGAGTTACTGTAATTTTCTCGATACTGATTAGCTTTAGGAGAAAACACTAAAAACTGCTGCGTAATTGTGCCAGCCTCCTTATCTGCAGGGCATGTGAAGGGCAGGGACACCATTTGTAGTATTCTTGGCACTTCCCCAAGGAGTTAGTATAAGCAGGTCCTGAAGAAGGGAAGGAAGTTTCTCTATAGCATGGGCATACTCAAAGGAACCTCTGGAAGCATCTACCTGAAATTTGTCTATAACTATATCTTTCTATGCTTGTGTTGACTGATATTATCCACTAGATGAATGCTCAAATAATTTCAAAATTTACCTTTAGGTTGGAAAATGATCATAAATAATGAGATTGATAGATTAGAAACCTGCCATTTAAAATATTATTTTTTTATGTGTATGAGTGTGTTGTCTGCATGTATGTAAGTGCACTCACGATGTGCAATGCCCATGGAGGTCAGAAGAGGGCATCAGATACCTTGGAACTGGAGTTATGGATGGTTGTCAGTTGCATGTGGGTCCTGGGAATCAAACCTGGGTCCTCTACAAGAGCAGCTAGTGCTCTTAACCACTGAGCCATCTCTCCAGTCCCTGAAACATATCATTTTTAAATAAACCAAGAATTTTAAAGCAGAGTCTACCTAAATTCATTATAATATCATAATAATGACCTCAAATAAGTACCCAATAATTACCTTGAAATGATTTTGGTAATTCAAGATGATTTTGGTAGTGTGAAATCAAGTGAATGACTATGTAGAATGAGAGAGGTCTGAGCTGGGCCCATCCTTTGCCCATAGTTCTTATACTTTGTTTTCATGGCATTATGAAAGGTAGACATTTTAGAACCTTTTTGCCAGGTGAAATTAGCCTCAAATAAGTACCCAATAATTACCTTGAAATGATTTTGGTAATTCAAGATGATTTTGGTAGTGTGAAATCAAGTGAATGACTATGTAGAATGAGAGAGGTCTGAGCTGGGCCCATCCTTTGCCCATAGTTCTTATACTTTGTTTTCATGGCATTATGAAAGGTAGACATTTTAGAACCTTTTTGCCAGGTGAAATTAGTTTTATGTTTATTTATT
>NW_008343717.1:1213550-1221574 GCF_000622305.1 Nannospalax galili | reverse complement strand
TTATTTTCAAGCAAAACATTTTATTAGATAGCCTTCAATTACATGCACTAATATATACATATATACATATATATATATATACTATGTGTATATTACATATATTCATATGTATTTAATTTCATTTAGTTATTTGGTACCCATGTTTTTAGAGTTTTTTTCATATTTTGGGGCTAAAAGCAAAGAGTTTTTCATATTTTTCTTGCTATCTAAATACTATTAAATTTATTTCATAATAGCTTATTGAGCAGATACAGAGAAGGTTTCCACCATCTCTAATTTACCTGTAGTGTACCTTCCAATCCAGGGATCAGAATACTGATTTACCTGTCATACAAGTGTGTATCAGGGAAATTCTCCTTGATTGTTCACCTCCCTTTTTGGTGTCTCCCTTGCTTTCCATTTCCTATTCTCTAAAGTTGGATGTTTGCTGATGCTTTCTGGTTTTTCAGTCAGGCTTGTGCATTTTCTGCTTAGCCACAGCAACAAGATAAGACTGTGTGACTTAAACACAACGTAATTTTGACGATATCTGTGGAGGCTGGAAGTCCAAGATGAAGTGCTGAAGGGTGAGTTTCTGGTGAGGTTTCTCTTCCTAGCTCATGGAGGACTGCCTTCTTGTTCTGGCCCCATGTGGCCTTTCCACTGCATACATACAGAGTGGGGAAACAAGACGATGCTCTGACATCTAGACATTCTCTTATAAAGATACTGTATTAGGGCCTCGCCCCTATGACCTCATTTAAGCCTCTTACCAACCAAAAGGCCCTATCTGAAAACACAGTCACATTGAAATTAAGGCTTCTACATGTGGATTCTGTAGGGATACAACTCAGCCTCTAATACCTCTCACCACTCCTTTCTTTATGCTCTGCCTTTAGACCACCTCAAAATATTAGATCTAATCAAAATTCATTGTATAAAATTCTTGAATCAATAAAAATTCTCTTAAACTTAAAAAAATGTAAAGAATCTGTTTTTACCCCCAGTGTTGTTCTCTTTGTTCATCAGATGTATAGATTTTAGTGACTACTAATGGGCCAAAGCATGAATTGTAATAGCAAATAATATATTTGCATTTAAAAAAGAAAGTTTGTGCAATTCGAGTGAAGAGAGTTGCAGGTAGCAATTTTAGTCACACATATGAGAAAAATAGAGACTGTCAGTATCACACCTTTACCCCATCTGTTAGAGCACTGCTTTGTCTGTGGGTGGCAACTGCCCTAGCATTCTAGCAGGTCAGTATGCCCACACTGAAAAGCAAGAGAGCAGTTAGGCTCCTCCAGTTTATCAGGCCTTAATAAAGTGAGCTGTGCCTCAGTTCGTTCAATGCCCCATCGTTGCAGGTGGCATATTATCATCTAGGAGTAATGTTAGGTTCGTTTTCTCATCAAATTAAAGAATGAAAGGGCAAGAAAAAGTCTCAGACCAGCAGAGAGCAACAGTGTCTCAGCCAAGCAAACTTCTTTTGAAAGGTAAAGAATCACATCCATCCATATAAAGAATGACACACATTCGTGTAGAAAGATGAGGTTCTCCACAAGTGAAGAGGGGGCCCAGAAACTGAAATCCAAAATCCTCTGGAGAGAATCTGGGTTTTAAGGATTTTAATAGTGTCCCCTCCTCTAATTTTGGATTGGTCAACTTAAACAAAGAAAAGTTTGATAGTTGAATCTCCAAGCTGAGATATCCATAGCTATGTGACTCTAAGTAAGTTAGTTGAAGGGGTCCTGTTGGAATTAAAAAATAAGACCTTCCTAACAGACCAAGAAGCATCTGGAAGTGGGACATTTTTATCATTTCCCAATAACCGTGTTGTCTTATTAGGGATTTAGTCCCTTATACCATTAAGAAACAGAAGTCAGGATATTATTAAGATAGCTGAAACAAAAATTTAAGCATTCAGAAACTTATGACAGCAAACTTATTTGGACCTAATGACCTTGGGAAAAGGCACTTGAAGAGTAGTTATCAAAACAAGATCATCGTCACTAAGATGTTCACTAAATATAGAGGATGTTGAAAAGGCTTCACCACCTGGCATCAAAGGATGCTTTATATGCCGTTCTTCTAGCTATTTATTTGTAGACTGTGTTTTGATAATGATGTCTCAGTGTCTTTGAACAATAACCCTATTAATTCTCTGTGATTAGGCTTCATGAAAAAATACTAATTGGTTTTCCACTCTGCCTCTGCACTTCTGAATTTAGCTGTGTCTGAGAGCAGCATGTGAAGCTTATAATATTAAAACACCAGGTTTTCGAAAAGGGCTACCTTTGTCACAGAATTTTGGGGTGTCCTCACTCTTGGGGAACATTGTTTTTTCTGCAATCTGTTAAAATTTGCCTGCTGAGTAACAAAGCCTGTACCTCTAAACAGACCTACCCTCTCTCATGAAGTCAAACTAGTAACATTTTGTTAGGAGGAAAAGCATCATGGTTCTTATTCAGATCTACTTGTACACCCTGTCCTTCCACTTATTATAAGCCCACAAAGTCTCTTGTTGGCCCTAATCATCTTCTGAGACCCTTATTGCTTCTGCAACGATGGGTATCAGGAGCCAGATGATGAAAGCTAATTCCTGAATAAGTGGAAAATTTCAATGCAGTAGACGAGATCTTCAGTGCTGAGGAAGAGCCTTGATCACTTGGCTAAAATCACTTGGATGATTTTAGGCAAACAATATTTGCCAAATGGATCTGACAGCTGGCTTTTGATGTGTTGAAAGAAAGCAAGAGAAGTCTATTTGTCATCTGACAGCACATTTACGGGATTTTGCTTTACATAGCATCAAAAGGAGACTGGTCTCGTTACAAATCGTTTACTTAAGTCACAAGAATGTATTTGAGTTAAGTACAGATCTTTAACATCAAAGGAAAAAAAAAGGAAAAGGAAAAGCTAACTTCTTTCATGAAAACCCTTTGTTGATTTTTTGAGGTGATAGTATCGATAGCATTGATGATACCAATTTTTTCCTGTAGCAGCCTTAGTAATTCTGTAAGTTGTAAGAAGTGATTTTTTAGGAAGAAAAAGCAATGTTCTTAGGTGCCCTTGGAAACTGCAGATACCTACAATTCTTGTATATCTAACAGTGTGGAAATTCAAAGGAGACCTTGGTTTTATGTATTGTTTACCAACATGAACCTATCAAAGGCAAGGGCTGGATCTTATTATGTGCACCGACTTGAATTATTTCTTCATGTTTTTTGTTTTCTAATTAACTTTTTTCAGTTTTGAATTAAAGACAATTTTAATGAGCTTTTGTACATTTCATCCAATAGCTCTTAATCAAAGTTAGACCCCTTTCCCCATTCATGACCCCCACAACCCCCAACCAGACCTCATGTATTCCACCATACATGTTAGTTCTATCTAGTCAGGCATTTGCACCCAGACGTCCTTGGTGAAAATTCATCCACTGGAGTCTAGTTAGCCTATCTAGAGATCATTGGTAAGGCCTACTTTGCCTCATCCAGTAGTAATCAGTCTCCAGTAGTTCCTAGACTAGAGTTGGCCTGCCACCCATTTCCATGGCTCCAATCTGGGCCCTTTTCTGAGTTGGCATGTGTCCTGTGCTCAATGCCACTATTGCCACAAATTCACATGTGCAAGCATCCAGTGACCTGAAAGCCTCTGCTTCCTTATGCTCATGGGCCACCTCTGGCTCTTACAGTCTTTCCAAACCCCTCTTCTGCAATGGTCCTTGAGTCATAGCTAGGAGAGGTTTGAAGTAGGAGTCCTATCTGGGGACACACGCTCTATAGTCTCTTTCTTATTCTTTAAAAATTGGCCAATTGTGGCCTTTTTTTTTTGTGCCACAACTATTGTATAAGGACGTTTCACTGGTAAGAGTTAAGGGGTGCAGTAGTTTTCTCTCTACCTCCCCTTTCCTCTATGTTCCATGAGTTTCAGGTGTAGAAGTTCAACTGTAGATACATTACCTAGGACTGGACATCCCTCAGACATATATTCTCTGTGTCTGAATAGTTGTGGAATTCTGTAGTAGCCTCCATCTGTTGTAAAAAGAAGCTTCTTTGATGAGTGGTGAATGGGCTACTTGTCTGTAAATATGAGGATCTGTATTTAGCATATGGTCAGAAAATTCTCTTATCCAGAGATATGATAGAGGTAGGGTTTTCTCTAGGATCTATGACCTTTCCTGCCATGTGTATTTGGCTGTATTTACAGTGCCACCTGTGAGTTCAC
This sequence comes from Nannospalax galili, assembly GCF_000622305.1. Classification (NCBI taxonomy): domain Eukaryota; kingdom Metazoa; phylum Chordata; class Mammalia; order Rodentia; family Spalacidae; genus Nannospalax; species Nannospalax galili. The sequence continues at coordinate 1,217,371 of NW_008343717.1, read as the reverse complement.
TTTCATTGAGAGAGCTTTAAAACCAATTAGACAACTGTTGATTAGCCCCCCAGATACTAGTGCCACTACTGCACCAATAGAGGTAGTTTGCTCTGCTAGTCATTATGGTTATTAGGCTTTAGAACTGGGTTGGACCACTGATTGATTTTCTCCCTTAGCAGCTTACGTAGTATCCTCCAGAACTATAAGAGATAAATTTCAGGTGGAAGACTTCCATGTCAGTTCCTGCTCCATTACCCCAAGTCCTGTGTACTAAGTATGTCCTGTCTTCAGCAATAGGGTCTTATCTTCCCACTCTAGGAGATAACCAAGAGCTCTGGCAATAGTCTGTGTTATTTTGGGAGTCTCTTCGACACTCTGGCCAACCACTGGAAAGGAGGTCTCTCTTGTCTGGCACTGTGTTCCTTGCCATACAGCCCCCAGGTATACATGTGCACTAATGTTTAGGCACCATATATGCATTTCTCATTTCTCAGGAGGTTTCAAAGGCAACACATCTCTCTGACTTCCCTAGTCCCCTGTCATGGTTTGAATGAAAATGTCCCCCATAGACTCCAAGTATTTGGACATTTTGTCCCCAGATGGTGGCGCTGTTTTGGGAGGTTTTAGAAGGTGTGGCTATCCTGGAGGAAGCATGTCACTGGGGGTGGGCTTAGAGAGTTCTTAAGCCTTGGAGGACCTCCTGTTGTTCTCTTGCTTCCTGTGCCTGTGTGATGATGTGAGAGCTTAGCTTCTGCTGCTCCTGCTCCAGCCACATCCAGCCACCATGCCTCCCTGCCATGATGGACTATAATTCCCCTGGAACTGTAAATTCAAATAAACTCTTTCTTCTATAAAGTATTTCTATCACAGCAACAGAAAAGTGACTAATACATCCCCCAAGATTCATTCATCTTTATTCTCTCCCCCATCTAACCTCCCTCTTCTCTCCCCAGTCCAAGTGACCCCATTATCTCCTCTCTCCCTCCAATAACACCCACCTTCCACCATCCTCCCTCTCCTGAATTACCTCTTCCCCTGCTGTGACCCCCTGCATATCCTTCCCTGCTCCACTCCCAGTTGAATACTCCCACTTTCCCCACCTCCCCCCTGGTAACATCTGTTCCCTAGTATCCCTCTCTTTTAGGTTCTTTCTTTTCCTTTACCTCAATTTTTTCTTTCCATTTTCTTGGATCCTGATGTTATATCAAGAAATATACTCAAATATAAGGGATTGGTGCTACAATCAGCAAATGAAGGAGAACATAGGTCACATGCATTTGTGTTACTTCACTTAGCATACAGTCTCTAGTTCCATCCATTTATCTGAAAATTTTATAATTTCATCTTTTCTTACTGCTGAGTAGAATTCCATTGTGTAAATGTACCACATTTTCATTATTCATTTGTCATTTGAGGGACATTTAGGTTGTTTCCATTTCTTAGCTGTTAAGAAGAGAGCAGCAACAAACATGGGTGTACAGGTATCTCTACAGTATGATGAGTCCTTTGGGTATATGCCAAGGAGTGGTATAACTGGATCCTATGTTAGGTTCATTTTTAGGCTTTTGAGAGTTCTCCACACTGCTTTCCACAGCGGTTGCACAAATTTGCATTCCCACCAGCAGTGAATGAGCGTTCCCCTTTCTCCACATTTTAACCAGCACTTGGTGTCTTTTGTTCTCTTGATCTTAGTTAAGATCTTAATGTGGTTTCTATCTGCATTTCTCTAATTACTAAGGATGTTGGGCAATTTTTAAGGTATTTCTTAGCTATTTTTATTTCTTCATTTGAGAACTCTCTGTTCAGGTCTGTAGGCCATCTTTTTATTGGGTCAGTTATTTTCTTGTTTCTTTGTTTTTTTTTTTTGAGTTCTTTGTATATTCTGGATATTAACCTCCTGTCAGATGTGTAGCTGGTAAAGATTTTCTCCCACTCAGTGGGTTTCCTGTTCATTTTTTTTTCTGTACAAAAGCTTTGTGGCTTAATGAGGTTGCACTTATTAATTGTTGACCTTGATGCTTGAGCATCTGATTCCAAGTGGATCAAAGGCCTCAGTATGAAACCTGAAACTCTGAAACTGTTAGAAGAAAACATAGGCAGTTCCCGCCAAGATATAGGCATAGGAAAGGGCTTTCTGAATCTTCCTTCATTCTATTTCTGGTTTAACACTTTCATTTGCTGTTCTCTAAGGCATTATTATAGAAAATCTGTACCATTCATTTCTGCAGTGAATTGCCTCCGGAAAAATTTAAGAACAAACCAAAAAACAAATTGGCCTTAAGTCTCAAGCTGAGGTGCCGGGGACAGGTTTGTACATCCTAATACATCTTAATCTGATCTGGCACACTATTTTTTTTGTTGTTGTTGTTTTTTTTTTTTTTATTCCAGAGGAGGGTCAAAAGCAGAGTCTATTCATTTGTTGCATTTTAGTTAGGATCTTTCCTAGAACCATTAATCTTCCATTTCATGCACACGAGAGATACTTCAGGTTATATGCTTCAATTTCATCTGTCAAATATGCATTTTCATTATAATAGTCAGATACATTAAATTATTGTATTTGTTAGACACTTTTGGCAATCCTTTTTCAGAAGAAAGTAAATTTGCCTCTTTTGTATTAAAGTGTGTAACTGAGACCCTTGAACATGTAGGGCTAGTTGCTAGGATGCCCTGGACTACAAACAACAGAAGATCTGATGGTAACATACACAAATACTATGTGCTGATTATCTTTTCATGCAATAAGAAAGCCAGAGGTTGGTGTACTCAGGTTTGTGATTAGCTTTGGATGTTATGACACAGGAACCAATTCACCTCAGTCTGTGAGCTCTGCCATCCCCATCATGTCAGGGATGTGTGCATTCATAGTCTCAAGATGGTTTCAGCAGGTTGCAGGAGCACATCCTCTTAAAGTCATCGTCAAACTCAGAAACTGGGTGGAGTTAAAGTGGTGGCATGACAAGTAATGGCTCCTTATACTTGACTCTCTGCCTTTGTCTCTGTCTAGCTCTCTCTCTAGTAAAAGATATTTAGCAAAAGAACTCGCCTATCATTTTGTAGTTACTAGCCATAGTTAGGTTACATTTTGATTCATCTAGTGGAGGAAAAGGCAGGGAAAGAAGTGCCAGGCATTTTGGCCTCTCTGGAGCCTTGCCCTTCCTGTATGTAAGAAAGGCTTTGGGCACAGCTGCCAGAGAATGAGCCACTGTCCCCTGCCTCATGCCTGGCTACATGTTATTCTTTTTCAACTTGATATTTTCCAAATTCACATCTAGTGCCTAAAGGACAAAGGCATAGCTTGATGAAACTCTGGAACTACTTGGTGTATGAAAAGCATATAAAACGACTGTATGCTACATCCAGTAACCTTAAAGAAGAAATTTATCATTTATTATTTATATATTTAATAAATTTATTTTTTGAAACAGTCTCATCATGCAGTGCAGATTGGCCTTGAACTTGTGATCTTTTTTCCTCAGTCTTCTGAGTCTTGGGCTTTCCAAGTGTGTTCCACAAGCTGGTCTTGTATCGTTTTTGTTGTTTTTAATTTTTGTTTTATGCAGATGAGTGTATTGCCTGCATGTATGTAAGGGCACTGGTGTCCTGCAATGTGTGCAGAGGTCAGAAGAGGGCATTGGATCTATTGGCGCTGGAGTTATGGATGGCTGTTAGCCACCATGTGGGTGCTGCGATATGAACCCAGGTCCTCTGCAAGAGCAGTCAATGCTCTTAACTGCTGAGCCATTTCTCCAAACCCTTGTTGTTTTTAGAGACAAGATCTTTTTTATTTTTTTTACATTTTTTCTTTATTTAATAACCACATGATTAGAAGAAGCATT
>NW_008343717.1:1204212-1213414 GCF_000622305.1 Nannospalax galili | reverse complement strand
TGAGACGGAAAATTGAATGAGTTTTTACCCTTTAAAGAAGATCTCCATTTCATTTTAAAATATGCTGTTTCCTACATTTTTAATGCTACTAACACTTAGATGTTTGCACATGTGTCTTTAATCTCTATGTATCTGATTATTATTAGTCACAGTTGGTTATCTTTTAAAAATTTATATCACTTAAAATTTGGTGTGAGTTATCATTGCTGATTTATTACTACTTTCTTCTTGGAAGCCAATCAAGGAGAGGTTTTGGCAACATTTTCTTTTATTTCTTTTCTGTCTCTTAAATATTAGTGTTCTCTGGCTTCACAGGCTTCTGACAGGTCTCTTTTCATATCACTGGTTGTCACTATAAAATATTATCTTCTCTTTTGGCAGCAGGCACAAGAGTCCCACCTTATTTGCAGATTCACTTTCTACAGTTTTTCATGGTCATTATGGTTCAAAAGTATTAAATGGAAAATTCCAGAAATAATTACGAGTTTTAAATAATGTGTGATTCTGAGTAGAGTGATGTAGTCTCACATTGTTCAGTTCCATTCTGCCTCAGTTTGGAATGCCTCTTTTGCTCAGTTTTTCTGTACTGTACTGCTAACCACTAGATAGTGCCTTGTTAGACACAGTGGTTCTTGGATAAACTGTCACAGTATACCAGTGCTTCTTTGAAAACAATCATTTTTAAGAAAGAGAGAGACCACATTAACTTAATTTTACTATAGCATATTATAATTGTTCTTTTATTAGTAATTATTGCCTTTATAATTATTAATTTTATTAATAATATACTATAGTATATTATAATATTCTTTTATTAATAATTATTAAATAATTATGAATACAACTTCATTATAGGATATGTTTGTATAAAGAAAAAAGATAGTATGTGTAAAATCTGGAGCTATTTATGAATTCAGGCATCTGCTGGGGATTCTAAACTACTTTACGACTTCCAGATCTCAGTCTCTGGCTTATATTTCTTTACGGAGCTCTAGTTATACGCAGTGATTATTACCAGGTACTGTTTTCTGTTTGTCTCATTAGTACTTCAAGTTCTAATGTTTCTGACTCAATTAAAATTTTCTACTCCTTGCCCTGACCTCACCTATGGAATGCATCGAACTTCCCTTTCGGTATGGGTGAATAGTGCTTCAGGGTCACATCGTGGCCCAAGTCTCTGTCGTCAGTGCTTGGACACAGCCTCTCCCGGTTCTGTAGATTGTGATCCTTCATGCTTCTGAACACACTCTTTCGTCATCCCTTTCCACTTTTTCACTTTGAGTCTCTATTACATCTTTTGTTAGTGCCTCCAGTGGCCAGCATCTTCCCTTGTAACTCCCAGTCATCCTTTCTCAGGCCCAAATCATGTTAATTGTACTGAAGACCACATCTGATTAAGGGTTTTCCCCATTTAAAAGCCCTTGGTTGATTTTACATAATCCTCAGGATAAAAATTCAAATTCCTATCATACTGTTGTGAAGCCTTTGATGACTTTACTGTTTTATGATTCAAAGATCTCTTTGTGCTTATTCATGTTTCTGGTGGGCTTTCTGCCTACCTTGGTGCTATGTGCTGGACATTTGTTCACATACCTGTCTGTGCTTTTTTTGTATGGACCTTAAAAAGTAGTCTATTCATTTGTACCTGATGGACCTAATGTCGTATATCACAGGTGTTAAATATATGCTTGCAGAACTAATCCTTAAAAAAATCTCTTTTATCTTTAAATGTACACATTTATGGTCAATATTGTAAAACATTAAGCAATTTTAGTATGTAGATTGCTTTAGAGATTGTCTATATCTGTATTTCAATGCTGCTTTGTTTCCATTGTTTAGTGGAGATTTTCAATATTTGATTTTCACCTTCAGTAGATGTATCTGAGGATTTGATAGGATTGCAGGCTAACCATAGCACTCAAAATTTCCATTGAGGTTTTACCGAATGGCATAGGAATTACTTGGAATGGCACAGTAAATACCCCAAAGAGAATCACGAATACTGTCAGTTCTTCATAATGCTCTGTAAAGAGGGAGTCAGTTTGCTTCCTATGAAATTATTTTTTTTAATGCATTGATTAATACTTGTAAACAGAATATAGGTTAATTGAATTTCCTTTTTTTATCCTTTTAAAATCTTTTCTGTTTAAACATATCTCCAAAAAGCCTCTTTATCCCTTTTTAATGCATTCATTGATTTTGCTTCACCATGTGTAACTCCATGGTTTAAATCATTTTAGCCTATCAGGAAAATTATACTAGCAAATCTCCCTAACAGTCAGTCTCGAGCTGAACTAGATATTTAACTAAAAAACCATCTGGGGTAAAAAAATCAAATGGCAAATATGATTTTAAGGAAAGTTATAAATGAGCTGCATTTAAATAATGGCATAAGAATGGGCATACTGAATATTCAGAATAAAAAAGAATGCATAGATATTCACAAGTGAAGAGACAGAATACTGAGGCCTTTTCTAAACCCAGAAAACTGAGCCATTGCTTTTATCTTTCCTTCACAAATAACAACTATAATTTCTTTAGAATGCTTACCATCCATATTGACTTAATCTATTAGGACAGCTATATTTCTTGTTGTGTAGGAGCAGATAATCACATCTTAAAAATGGCTACATCTGGAGTGAAATTACGAAGAGCATGCACTCTGGAATTTGAGCACTGTGACCCAAATCTATCTGCTGCATGAATCTAGGAAAATCATCCAATTTTTTTTTTTTTTGTAATCCAGTTTCCTCCTCTTTAACAGGAGGAACCAATGAGTGGGTGCCAATTGGGTGCTTAGGACTACCTGTCACTTAGTAAGTGGCTAAATGTAAAAGGTAGGAAGCCAGTAAAGCTTCCTTATAGAACACAGAGTGATACACACTGAAGGTCACAACTGGCTGTTTTTTAGAGAATAAGAGTCTGCAGAGAATGTGTCCCTGGATAGGACTTCTATATTAAATCTCACCCACCCATGGCTCAGGGACCATTGCAAAAGAGTGGGGACTGAGTGTAAGAGCCAGAGTTGGTCTATGTACACGGGGGAAACAGGCTTTCAGGCCACTGGAAGCTTGTACATGTGAACTTGAGGCAATGGTGGTGTTGAGCACAAGACCCTTGCTGACTCAATCAGACAAGGTCCCAGAGTGGAGTGAAGGAACTGGGCAGTCTGCTTGCCCTACCCTGGGAACTGTGGGTGGCTGATTACTTCTGAGTGAGGGAGAGTAGATCTTCCTTAAGATCTGTAGATAGGCTGACTACACTCTAGTGGATGAACTCGTACCAAAGGACATCTGGGTACAAATGTTTGACCAGATAGGACTTAACATGTATGACAGAATGCATGAGGTCCAGTGAGGGGGTATGTGGGGGCATGGATGGGGTAGGGGGTCTAAATTTTATTGAGAACTATTGTATGAAATGTACAAAAGCTCAATAAAAATATTTTCTTTAAAAACATGGAAGGTAGCTACTGTAATGAAGGGCATCTGATATTCACTGATCACACTAATGATGCCAGCACCATGTGCCTTCCTTGTACTACAGTATCACTTCGTCCTAAAGTGCTTTTTTAAAAGTAAGGATTTTCTGCTTACGTTTTCCTGCTGCTACCTTAGTTCTAGAATGTCTTTCCTAAAACCCACATGTTAAAATTTTTGGTTTTCAGTGATTGTTTTGGTAGTACATATACTAAAATTGGAATGATACAAAGATGGCTAGCACAGCCCCTGCTCAAGGATGACATGCAAATTTGTGAAGCGTTCCATATTTTTACAGGCTAATCAAGGTTCTACTGGATGAATGCACACTGAGGGACATCTGGGTACACACAACAGACTGAATAGACCTTAATATATATGACAGCATGAAATCCTGTGGGCAGGCTATGGGGAAGTACGGTTAGGGGAAGGGCTCTAAATATGATTAAGATGTTTTATATGAAATGCACAAAAGTTCAGCTAAAAATACATTGAAAAAAATTAAAAAGAATTCTCAAAAAAATTTGGTTTACAAGTTTGGTGCTATTGAAAAGTGATGGAAACCTTTAAGAAATGGGCCTGGGTGTGGAGCATTTTAGGACACTGAGGGGCATGTCCTTGAAGGAATTTCTGGGTGCTGGCCCCTTTCTCATCCTGACCATGAGGTGAATGGTTTTGTCATGTGCTCTTATTATGTCTTGTCATAGGCTCTAAAGCATCAATGCCGATCAATTATATACCAAAACACTCAAAATGGTGAGCCTTTTCTCTTTCTAAGTTGACTATTCCAGGTAGTTAGAGAAATGGAAGAGCTTTATTCCCTTTAAAATAAACTAACTCAAGTTAGTAGCTTCTGGTAAAGACATTTACAATCATGGTAAAATGGAAGGAGAAGGAGATAATTTTGCTGGAGTATGTGTTTTTTTTTTTGTCACCTGTGCTGGCTCATTAAACCTTTGATATGGCAAAGATATACACATAAAAATTTAGAAGTACCTGATTACTCTGCAACCTGTATATACACAGCTTTCTGAGTCTGATTAGAGGGAATAAAAGGGCTTATTTTGAGGCATCTGAAAGAGAAGTGACTTTCAATAGGTGCCACAGTTTGAAACATGTAAATAGTTATTATTGAATTTCAGATAATATGGAAACAGTGGAAAATATTACTTAAACCAAAGCCATGTAGGTAGATATTTCATTTCAATATTTCATTTCTAATAATTGTTTCATTTTTTACATGCATGGAAGTTATTCATAATATGTCCACAGGGCCTGAGAGATGGCTCAGTGGTTAAGAGCACTGGCTGCTCTTGCACAGGACCTGGGTTCCATTCCTAGCACCCACAAATGTCTGACAACAATAAGTAACTCCAGTTCCAGGAAATCTGACACCTTCTTCTGATCTCCATGGGCTTTGCACATGGGTGCACTTGCATACATGCAGGCAAATACACTCATATACAGAAAATAAAAATAATGAATAAAAATCATTATATGTCCCTGGTTTGAACTAAGGATTCCACATAATCAGCACTGCTCAAGGGTATGCCTGTCCTAATTCCTGGTAAGCGCTCTGTTTATCACATGGAAGTCTTAAAATTTATTCATATGCTTACATATTCTATGTGTGTACCTGCAGTCTGTGGGTCTCGTGCTGGGTAGGCTGAGGAGTCCACACTGAGTCAGATTGCTGTAGGTCCGGAGAACACAGAACTTGTAGTATATCAAGGAACAATTCGGTGACTAAAACTGTGTATCTTCATTCTAAGCAGCTGCTTTCCAGTTGGGGATGATTTCACTCTTTTCCCCAGGAATATGTGAATGCTTATATTTGCTTATCAAAAGAGTCTGTCTCCATTTTGCCAGAATTTAAGGTTTTGTATCCCAAAGTTCTGTTTATCAGAAAAAAATCTATTTTATACACTCAAGATATAATTTTTCCAAAAATCCTTTCCTAAATCTGAGATATTGTGAGGCTACCTCAGTCCACAGTGACATCAGTTAGGCTTTGCCTCAATGGTAATGTTTTTCACATCTACTAATTGTTAAGGAGCAAATTTTTATGCTTTGAATAATTATTTTTTAATTTTCATTTTGGTCTTTTTGAGAAAGGGTCTCCCTGTAGCCCCAGCTGTCCTGGAACTCACTATGTAGACCAGGCTTGCCTTGAACTCACAGAGATCCCCCTGCCTCTGCCTCCCGAGTGCTGGGATTAAAGGTGTGTGCCACCACGCCCAGCAATTTTTTAATTTTTAAAAAATTTAATAACCACATGATTAGAAGAAACATTTCATTACAGCTTTAACATATTCAGTAAAATACTCCAGAGCAAGGATATATCTCTTTCAAAAGTGGCTATAAAATTTTTAAGTTCGCTGTTGAATTAATACAGTTATACAATATTGGACACAGTATAAGCCTTGGAAGACATAAAATTGGATGAGTTTTTAACCTTTAAAAAAGATCTCAATTTCATTTAAAAATATACTGTTTCTTACAGAAAGACTCATTGTTTTTGCTACTAACACTGAGATGTTAGTGCATGTATCTCTAATCTGTTTGTATCTGATTACTACTAGTCATAATCGGTTACACTTGGATCCTTGGCTCCTGGGTATGTCTATAAAGTCATCAGGTAGATTTCAATGGCAATGTTTATCACCTCTACTAATTAACATGATATAATTTTTTTGTGTGTGTGTCTTTATGTATATATTTTAAGGAGCTTCTATAGTGGTAGGTTTCCATATGGGTTTTTCCAAAGGCCTTTAGTATTACTTATCCCTCCCCATATTCCTTCCTCTGCTTGCCTTCCTCTTCCTTTCCCCATTTAACCCTTCCTAATCTAATGTTCCCTTCTCCCTTCAGCTAGTACTCTTAACTGCCAGGCCACCGTTCCAGCCCCTTGTGGCTAGTTTCTTAAGGTAGAGCTTTATTGAAATTAGATCTTTTTCTTTTTTGTATAGGAGCTTCAAATTTTTCTTTGAGCACTGTTTTGGCTTCATACCATTAATTTTGCCATGTTGTTTTCATTTATCTCAAAATAGTTTCTAAGTCTACTCAAGATTTATTTCTTCGATCCATTATTTATTTGGAGTATATTATTTAGTTTCTACGTAGTTAACTTGACACACCTAGGTTGAGGGACTCAATTGGGGAATTGCCTTGATTGGACTGGCCTATGGCCTTGTCTGTGGTGGCATCTTATTGATTGTTGAGTGATGTGGGAGGGCCCATCCCACTGTGGGTGGTGCCACCCCTGGGCAGGTGGGCCTGTGTTGCATAAGAAAGCAGTCTGAGTAGGGGCCAGAGGAGCAAGCCAGTAAGCAGTGTTTCTTAATGGCCTGTGTTCCAGCTCCTGCCTGCAGGTTCCTGCCCCAAGTTCCTACCTTGGCTCCCTGATGAGCTGTAACCCAGGAGATGTAAGATAAATAAACCCTTTCTTCCCCAAGTTGGTAATGGTCAGAGTGTTTTGTCACAGCAACGAAGAAACAAACTAGGACAGTTGTACATTGAAATCTCCAACTATTACAATTGAATTCTCTGTTTCTCCCTCCAGGTCTACCGGCTTTCACTTCATGTGCGTAGTTGCTCTGTTGTTAGGTAGATATATGTTTGTAAATGTTTTGTCTTCTAGGTGGATTGACCCTATCTTTTGTCTTTAGTAGTACTTTTTGCCTTGAATTCTATGTCCCATGCTATTAGTTTAGCTGTTCCAGCTATTTTTTTTATTGTTTTATGATATATTTACATCTCATGTATTTTAAATAGTGTATCATATGGCCCCTGTAGAATAACTCCCCCTCTACCTTTCCTTTCTTCATAGTTCACTCTTATTACAGTCTTTTTTACTTCTTGGGGTACTGTTATTTCTGGCTTTCTTGAATCATTGTAGATACTGTGTTATAGTCTGAGTGTTCATCTTCTCTAACTTCATATGTTGAAATGCTTCCTTTTGAGTTACAGTCATGAGTTAGGTCATAAGGATAAACCTTTTGTGACTGAGACTAGTACCCATATAAAAGGTGCTTAAGTGAGAAGCCCTGTCCCTTCCACCATAGGAGGTGATAGCAAGAAGGTGCCAACCATGAGGTAGCAGGTTTCCACCAGACACTAGATTTGCTTGTACCTGATCTTGAACTTCTGGGTCTCCAGAAATATGAGAAATAAATATTTGTCATTTGTTACCCACCCAGTTCATGATTCCCCTCCCCTCCCCTGCCTTCCCTTCCCCTGCCCTCCCCTTTCTTTTTTTAGCCTTTGTAGTCCCTGGCTAGCCTGGAACTCACCGTGTAGAACAGGCTGGCCTCAAACTCACAGAGATTCCACTTCCTTCTACCTTCTGAGAGTGCTGGGATTAAAGGCAGTGCCAGCACACCTGGCCATGCTGTTTTCTTATAGAAGCCCAAATGAAATGAGACAAACTGTATTCTTGGTCTCGTGAGATGACTAAAGCTGTTATTTGGCCAATTTAATGGTCAGTTAATGAAGACAGTGCTATTCTTAAATATTTGAAAACATTAAGTTCCCCCATCCATTTATTTATGTATTTTTAGATAGTAGCTCTTATACAGTCCAGACTGGGCTTGAACTTACAGTGTAGCCACATCTTTCCTTGAACTCGTGATCCTTCTGCCTCCACCTTCCAAGTACTGAGATTACAGACGTGCCCCCCATGTCCAGCTATTTCTTCTGTCCTTTGGGAGTACTGCTTCATGTGTTGGGGCACATATTCATTGCTCAAGTATGCATTTTACATTACCGCCTTACCCTTTGCTTCCTGCCTATGCAGAACTTCAGGGTCAGCCAAAAGTGAGTTTCAGACCTGGTCAGGTCTTTCCTAGGCATGTGCACAACCTTGTGTATCTGTTTTGCCATCTAGATCCCCAGGATTATTGCAGACTTTCGCAAAGTCCTCTGTAGACCTCTCATTTCCTAGTTTTTCTTTTAAATCCTGTGGTTGTTTTATTGCTAACCAAATGCTAGTGATCATTTTCAACAAATAACCTTGGTGTTGTAAGGCTTTTTGTACTAAGGTCTGATGCGGTTCATGTTAAACAAGTTCTATGAATAGAAGATTTTTAGGGGAAAATAGATCAAATGATGGTGGCTGACTAGGTCAACTATGATCTTTCTTCTGGAATTCTGTTTTTAAAGTTTTCTGAGCATCTGTCCCCTCCAATATCTGAGTCTTCTGGTTCTGCCCTTCATTCCCAGGCTGTTGATTTTCAAGGCTATGCAGAGCCGGGGAAGGCATGGGGACTCTACAAAACTCACTGTTCTTGTTGATATTCAGCCATTTTTCCTGAATAATTTTACCTCACATTGTTACAAGCCTTTGGCTAATTTGCAGAATTCTGAAAATGATGATTTTAATAATGTTTCCAGAATTGGTGTTGCATGGAAGGAGTAAGAGCTTTACAGAGGTCACATGCAGATCTTTTCCTTGTAATGCCTGAGCTAGAGATCAAGGAAGGCAGCATTCCGCAGAAAGTTTTAGAAAAGGGACAAACTTCCTGGGGAAGAGAACAAAGGGGGCAAAAGGAAGAGAGGATTGAAAAGAAAATCTAGCATTCTTAACAGTGCAAATTAGAAAAATGAAATGATCAACTTTATAGACACTTGCAAGAAAGGAGATATTTCTCAGCTTCCCACGGAGTGTCCTCTTCTACATCAGTCATTCTTTTCCCCACAACAGTTTTTTTTTTTATTTAGCATTT
>NW_008343717.1:1203744-1204155 GCF_000622305.1 Nannospalax galili | reverse complement strand
ACAAGAAACATTTCATCACAGCTTTAACATATTCAATAACAATTTCCAGAGCAAAGATACATCTCTTTCAGAAGTGGCTGTAAATTTTTAGGTTCACAGTTGAATTAATACAGTTATACAATATTGAACTCAGTTTAAACCCTATAAGACATAAAATTAAATGAGGTTTTAACCTTTAAAAAAGATCTCCATTTCATTATTAAAACACACAGTTTCATACAGAAAAATTAATTCCAAGGCAATTGACGTTGAGACGTTTTCACATGCATTTCCAATGTCTATATACATGACTATTACTAGTCACAGTAACCCACCTTCTGAGCTCCTCGGCGTCTGAGCATGAATACAAACTCGTCAGATAGACAGCCTTCCTCTCCCACTAGAGCCTCCATACTCTGCTATCCCTGCCAC
>NW_008343717.1:1168065-1198612 GCF_000622305.1 Nannospalax galili | reverse complement strand
CAAAAGCAGATGGGGAGGGAAGAAGCCCCAAGATTTCCCAGGGAGTGGATTGAGTAGCTGGGTTGTACTGTATGCAAAGGATCAGGGAGAGTAAAGGTAAGCCTCGGAGCCCCCAGTAAGAGGCTGTCAGCCCCAGAAAGAGGCTGTCGGGTGTTGCAGGACCAGGGAAGTAGAGGGAGGTGAGGGCGGGGCCAGGTCCAGAAGCAGTGCTCCTGGGGCCCAAGGAAGGCACTAAGTTGGTCTGGGTGAAAAAGATCAGGAAGCAGTATTGGTTCCCCAGGTGTCTGGGGCCCCAAGACTAGCAATGACGCAGGGCCCAAACTAGGAGTAGAGAACAGCTGGGGAGATGGAAGGGTGAATGTGGTTGGGTGAGTCAAGGTGTGGAGGGCTGCACTGTAGACTTACCCAAAGAGGCCTGAGGATAGGAGTCAACATGATATAAATTTTTATGCTTCCTCCTCAAATATAATACATTTTTTTAGTTTGTTGATTTTTTTTTCTGTGTGTGTGTATCACACAGAATATGCCAAACCATCTTATTCAACTATACACCCACTTCCCAGATGGCACCCTCCCATAGCCTCCCTCCCCTTATACTCTGTTATCCCTGCTACTGTCTGCTGTGTTGTTGGCACACCCAGCCGTTCCCCACTGCTTGTCCATCTGGTGAATCTAGTCAACCTATTTAGAGGTCTTTGTTTTAGAAAGGTCAGCTGTTCCTCATCTAGCAACAATCAGTTGTCCATATTCCTTTAGATAACATTAGTGTCTGCTGTTCACTTTCCCAGTTCTATGTTGGGTTACTATCTGGGAGTCCCTTTGGCCACCGTGGCCAAAAACTCAAAAGAAGGCATCTCCTATATGACATTATTGTTTGTTAGGTAGCATTTAGCTGTACATAAGAACTCTTAAAAAATTATATTGGCCCCTTTAATCTTTGGTTATACTTTCCTTTTGGGTGTTTAAGGCCATAGAGTTGGTCCAGATAAACCATTTAATTTTTGCTCTAAAGGTTCTTTGAGGATCTGTTCCTCAGGGGTCACATGGGCTTGGGAGGAGCCCCTTGCTCCTTTCTTTTACCAGTTCCATCTACGTGAGGATAAGTCAAAAGTTCTGCTCAACCATGGCTGGCTTCGCTTGGAAGCATGGAGGAAATGATTAGTCTGTGTTGACCTTCCTCTTTGTAGACTGGAAACTGGTTCAAATTCGTTTTGTGGGGTCTTCTTGGGACCCTTGATCAAGAGAACGGGTGACCCCAGAATTACAGGACATTTTGGGAGATGCTCATAGTCGTCTGGAAGTAGTTGAACTAGGAGGGCAAGGAGGAAAAACTGTCCTTTATGTCCCTCTGACCAATTATTATAGGCCTCAAAGTATGTCTGTTAAACATTCAAGAAGGTTAGTTCCACCAATCTCATACTTTTTTTTTTTACTGTGTGTCATGTAGATAAATCTTGGGCAAAGACCAATTGTTCTCGTATAAACCTTACCTAGACATATATTTTTTGATCTGGTATGTATAATTTGCCAGTAGGCTGTTGGACTAATATGGTTCCCTCTGGTTTTTAAAACTAACTAGGCATTATTTGTCTCTCGCATTGTCTAACCCATCCATCATGGTTTCCCCAATTAAGGTAACCCCATTTCCCCCCTTTCCCCCTTAATAATACCCTTCTCCTATGGTCCTACCTTTCTTGAGCTCCTTCTTTCCCTTTATGTCCTAGGTTCCTTGTATACCCTTCCCTCCCCCTTCCCATAAACTAACCCAATTTTAATCCCTTGCTCCCTTATTTACGCCTGTTTCCTACTGTTCTTCTCTTTCAGGTTCTTTCTTTTCTTTTACCTCCCTGGTTCCTTTCCATTATACTGGATCCTGTAGTTGTGACTGGATGCAAACTCACTTATAATGATTTTTTTCTAGGATCCACATATGAGGGAGAACATAGGTTGATTTTTTTCTTTTCTGAATCTGTTACTTCACTTAGTATAAGTTTCTATTTCCATTCATTTACCTGCGAATTTTATGGTTTCATCTTTTTTACTACTGAGTAAAACTCCATTATATAAATGAACCACATTTTCATTATCCACTCGTCAATTGAGAGACACTTAGGTTGCTTCCATCTCTTAACTATTGTGAAAAGAGCAGCAACAAACATGGATGTACAAATGTCTCTGCAATAGGATGAGTTCTTTAGGTATATGACAAGGAGTGGTATAACTGGGTCAAGTGGTAGTTCATTTTTAGTTATTTATGAGTTCTCCACAATGCTTTCCAAATGGATTGAACAAGCTTGCAGTCCCACCAACAGTGGATGAGCGTTCCTCTTTCCTCACGTCCTATCCAACATTTGGTATCCTTTGTTCTCTTATCTTAGTCAGTCTGACTGGGGTAAGACGAAATCTTAAAGTGGTTTTAATTTGCATTTCCCTAATTACTAGTGATGTCGAACACCTTTTAAGATGCTTCTTAACCATCTTTATTTCTTCTTTGGAGAATTCTCTGTTCAGTTCCTTAGCCCATCTTTTAATTGGGTTGCTTCCTTTCTTGATACTTCGTTTTTTGAGTTTGTTATATATTCCGGATGTTAAACCTCTATTAGACCTGTCAGTGGTGAAGATTTTCTCCCATTCTGTGGGTTGTCTCTTCACTTCCTTGGTTTCCTCCTTTGATGTACAGAAACGTTTTAGTTTAATGAGGACCTGTTTGTTGATTCTTGACCTTGTTTCTTGAGCAACTGATGTTTGATTTAGAAAATCCTTTCCTACATCTATATCTTTAAGGTTATTGCCAAAGTTTTCTTCTAACAATTTCAGAGTATCAGGCTTTACATTGAGGTCTTTGATCAGTTTGGAATTGACTTTTGTGCAGGGTGATAGATCCAGGTCGAGATCCAGTTTAGCCAGCACCATTTGCTGAACATGCTGTCTTTCCTCCAATGAATGTTCTTGGCCCCTTTGTTAAATGTTAGGTGGCTGAAATTGCACGTACTCAAATTTGGGTCTTCAATTTTCTTCCATTGATCTATGGGCCTATTTTTGTGCCAGTACCACGTTTTTTTTTAATGATTACAGCTATGTAATATAGCTTAAAATGTAGTATAATAATCTCCCCAGCATTGCACTTAGTGCTTAGGGTTGCTTTGGCTATCTGAGTTATTTTGTGCTTCCACATGGGGATTTTGATTGGCATTGCATTGAATCTACTAATGGCTTTTGGTAGGATGGACATTTTCACAATACTAATTCTTCCTATCCATTTAATGTTGTCTTCCTCAAGCTCTTACTTTAAAGTTTTAAAATTTTCTTTGTGGAGGTCTTTAATGTCTTTGGTCATGTTAATTCCGAGATTTTTTTTTTTTTTTTTTTTTGCCGGTTTTGTGAAGGGGGGGGTTTCCATGTGCTCTTTTTCTGTTTGCTTGTTATTGGTATATAAAAAGGCTACAGACTTTTGTAGATTAATTTTGTAACCTGCCACTTTATTGAATGTGTTAATATTTTCTAGGAGTTTTCTGGTGGAACTTTTGGCATCCCTGAGGCATAATATCCTATCATCCAAAAAGAAATAATTTGATCTCTTCTTTTCAAGTTATTACTCTTTTAATTTTCTGCTCTTGTCTTATTGCTCTTGCAAGAGTTTCAAGCACTGTGTTAAAAAGGACTGAAGATAGTGGACAGCCTTGTCTGGTTCCTGATTTCAATGGGAATGCTTCCAGTTTTTCTGCGAGTTTTTCTCCATTTAGAATGATGTTGGCTGTGGGTTTGTTATATATGGCTTTATTTATGTTGACATATGTTCCCTCCAGTCCAATTCCCTCTAGGACTTTGAACATAAATGGATGTTTAATTTTGTCAAAGGCCTTCTTTGGATCTATTGAGATGACCATGTGGTTCTTGTCTTTGAGCCCATTTATATGATTTATGACATTTATCGACTTAAGTATATTGAAACATCCCTGGGATAAAGCTGACTTGATCATCGTGAATGATCATTTTGATGTGTGCCTGTATGCAGTTTGCAAGGATCTTGTTGAGAATTTTTGCATCTATGTTCATTAAAGATTCAGGTCTATGGTTTTCTTTTTTGGTTGCATCTTTACCTTGCTTTGGTATTAGAGTGATGCTGGCTTCATAGAAGGAATTTTGAATTTCTCTCTCCATTTGTATTTTTTTGAATAAATTATTGGATGCAGGATGCAGATCTTCTTTAAATGTCTGATAGAATTCTGCTGTAAATCCATCTGGTCCTGGGCTTTTTTTTAGTCAGTAGGTTTTGTATTACTGTTTCAATTTCTTTTTGTGTTATGAGTCTGTTTAAGCTGTTAATCTCTTCTTGGTTTAGTTTTGGTGGTTCCCATGCATTTAGATATGCATCCATTTCTTTTAGGTCTTCAAATTTAGTAGCATATAGGTTTTTAATGTATTCCCTTATAATTTTCCGTATCTTCCTGGTGTCTGCTGTGATGTTTCCCCTTTCGCGTCTGATTTTGTTGATTTGGAGATGCTCTTTCTTTCTTTTAGTTAACTAGGCTAGCGGTCTGTCAATCTTATTTATCTTTTCAAAGAAGCAGCTCTTGGATTCATTGATTCTTTGTATTGTTTTCTTTGTTTCAATTTTATTAATTTCTACCCTAATTTTTGTTATTTTTTCTTGTCTGCTGGGTTTGGGTTTCATTTGTTATTGCATCTCAAATGTCTTGATTTGTAATGTTAAGTCATTTATTTGTGTTCTTTCTGATTTTTTGATGTAGGCACTTAGAGCTATAAACTGCTCTCTACGGACAGCTTTCAGTGTGTCCCTGAGGTTTTGTTGTGTTGTATTTTCCTTTTCATTTAGTTCCAGGAATACTTTTATTTCTTTCTTAATTTCTCTTTTGAGCCATTCATCATTCAGGAGTGTGTTGTTTAATCTCCATTCATCATTCAAGAGTGTTTATGTGGTGACTAGGGCTTCTTCTGTTGTTGATTGTAATCTTTAATGCACTGTGGTCTGATTGAATGCATGGAATTATTTCAATCTTTCTGTATTTGTTGAGGTTTGTTTTGTGCCCCAGTATCTGGTTGATTTTGGAGAAGGTTCCGTGGGGTGCTGATTAGAATGTATGTCCTTTGGTGCTTGGGTGGAATACTCGGTAGATGTCTGTTAGGTCCATTTGATATATGGTATTGTTTAATTCAGATGTCTCTCTGTTAACTCTCTGCCCTGTTGACCTATCTAATGGAGACAGTGGGGTATTGATGTCCCCTACTATTAATGAGTTGGGATTAATCTGGTTCTTGAAGTCCTGAAGTATTGTTTTTATGAAGTTGGGTACATCAGAGTTTGGTGAATATGTGTTCATAACTGTAATATCTTCTGGTTTATTGTTCCTTTGATCAGAAGGAAGTGGCCCTCTTTATCGCTTCTGATTAGTTTTAGTTTAAAGTCTATTTTGTCAGATACTAAAATTGCAATGCCTGCCTTTTTCTTAGTGCCATTCCCTTTGCATATTTTTTTCCATCATTTCACAATAAAATAGTGCCTGTCCTTGAAAGTGAGATGAATTTCTTGCAGACAACAAAAAGATGGGTTTTGTTTCTTAATCCATTCACCTAATCTGTCTTTTGAATGGGGAGTTCAGTCAATTAATATTTAAAGTTATTAATGAAAGATGAGTATTGAATCCTGTCATTTTTATTTCTGTTTACATTCTTGATATAGATGTATTTTTCACAATTATATCTTCATTGAATTCTTTTCCACAACCCCTTGGGTATAGTCATTCCTTCTTCAGCTCTTTGTATTGCTTCCAGAACTCTCTGAAGGGCTAGTTTTGTGGACATGAATTCCTTCATCTTATTTATGTCATGGAAGTTTTTTCTATCGCCTTCAACTATTTTGGCTGGTTATATTAATCTGGGTTGGCATCTGTGGTCATTTAGAACTGGGAATATTTGGTCCAGGCTCTTCTGGCTTTCATAGTTTGCACTGAAAAGTAAGCTGTAATTCTAATGTGTTTTCTTTATATGTGACTTGTTGTTTCTCTTTTGCAGCTTTCAGTATTATCTCTTTGTCTCATATGTTTAGTGTTTTTACTATGATGTGCCCTGGAGTGTTTCTTTTGTGGTCCTGTTTGGTGTTCTATATGCTTCTTCTATTTGTATGGACATGTCTTTCTTTAGTTTTTGGAAATTTTCTTCCACGATTCTGTTGAAGATCTGGTCCATGCCATTATCTTGGGATTCTTCTCCTTCCTGTATACCTATGATTCATAAGTTTGGTCTTTTTATGGTGTCACACAATTCCTGAATATTCCATTCTTGTGATTTCTTAAATTTTTCATAATCTTTGCTTGTGTGGTCTAATTCATCCACTTTATGTTCCAGTCTTGATACTCTGTTTTCCATTTCATTCATCCTCTTGGTGAGGCTCTCTCCTGTCATTTGTAATTGGCTTACTGAGTGTTTCACTTCCTTCTTTATTTCTGCCTGAGTAGTCTTCAATATTTCTAACTCTTTTCTGAATTCATTCAGGAGTTTATCCCTACCTTCCCTTAGTTCTTTGATTTCTTTTTTTTTTTTTTTTGAGTGTTCTTTAAATTCACTGAATTCTTTTTCATTGTTATAATTGTTCTTTTGAGTTCCATTATCTCTTGGGGGTTCTCATTATACTCCTCTACAGGACTATTGTTATTTGGTGGGGTTATGTTATTTTGATTTTTCATGTTCTTATTTGTTCTCTGTGATGTTGACATGTGAATTTCTTTTGTAGTTTCTGATTCTTGTGTGAGACTCAGGCCTTCAAGTTTAGGTCTGCTTCTTTTTGTGATCTTTATGTGTCTTTGTGGTTTACTTTTTGGGCATGAAAAGCTGGTTCCTCTAAGCTTCCGGTTCTCTCTGTTCATTTTATATTGGATTGGCCAGATTGCATTTGTCTTCAGAATTTCCTACAGAAGCCCAAGTCAGATGAGGATCAGATGTTCTTAGACTTTCTCCTAAGGTCTGGATCCCTCCAGGAAAGAGTTTGGCCTCAGGAATTTGGGGGTTGGACTATCCTGGAAGCTTGGCCCAGGAAAGATGCTCATTTAGGGCAGCTGGTAGCTGTGCCACTCAGAGATTCAAAGGGCGATGGGAATGGGAAGAGGCCCCACGGGTTCCTGGGGACTGCACTGAGGAACTGAGTTTGTCTTGATGCAAAGGATCAGGAAGTGGAAAAGTCAATCCCAACATCCAGCAAAGATGCTGCCAGGTTGTGCAGCCCAGGGAAGCAGAAGGAGTTCAGGGTGGGACCAGGCTCTGAGGGTTTCTGGGGACCTGGAGAAGGAACTGGGTCTGTCTGGATTCAAGGGATCAGGAAGCAGTGGTGGCCCCAGGCCAAGAGGTCAGCCTAGGAGTCCTGGAACGAGGCTGGCAGCTGTGCAGCCCAGTTAACAGAGCAGTGTAAACTTTTTGAAAGAGTAAATTGAGTGTTTCAGCCTTCTTCAAACAGCAGCAGTGACCATGCAGCTGGATGGATCGCTGAGTCCTATTTCTTACATGTGAATTTGGTGCAGAAATGTCAGAGAGCTATTCATCTTACATTACCAGATTAATTATGGTGCCTGCATATGTTGATTCTAACAGGATCCTCGATTTCTTTTTTTTTAAAAAATATTTATTATTTTTATTTTATGTGTATGCGTGTATTGCCTGTGTGTAGGTAAGTGCACCCATGTCGTGCAATGCCCGCGGAGGACAGAAGAAGCTGTCTGATCTTAAGATAGTGTTAGCTGCCATGTGGAAGCTGGGATTCAAACCTGGGCCTCCTGCAAGAACAACCAGTGTTCTTAACTGCTGACCCATCTCTCCAGCCTCTATTTCTCTTTTTTTAAGCTAGCAATACCATCCATGACCACAGTTCCCTGAAATATTTCACCAGGAAATACTTCGTAACTTATAATGTATCAAGAGAATGCCAGTAGGGACTATCGAGCTATAATGTACCCTTGTATTTAAATTAAAGCCAAGGAATTTCAAACAATACTGGAATTATGTTGTAAGATTGGTTGAAAACATTGAGAGAGAGAGAGAGAGAGAGAGAGAGAGAGAGAGAGAGGAGGCCAGAGGTTAAACTTGAGTGTTGTTCCTCATGTATCATTCTTACTTTTTTGAGACAGGTCCTCTAATTTGCTGATAGGCTGGGTTGGCTGGCCAGTGAACTCCATGGACTCACCTGTCTGTGCGGGAATTATGAGCATGTAGCACTATGCATGGCATTTTTCACTTGAGTTCTGAGGATTGAATTTATGTCCTCTGTCTTTCATAGCACTTTATCAACTGAGCTATCACTCTGGCTCTAAAACAATTTTTTGAGATAAGATCTCATTGTGAAGCTCAGGCTGCCTGGCCTTGAACTCTGTGATCCCCCCGCTTCCACCTTTCAAGTGTTCGATTGTAAGTGTGCTGTCACCATATCATAGTATTGACCATAGTAAATACATGAATACCTTGCAAAATGAAGGGTTCTTCAAGGTTTTATGAGTTATAGCAAATGCCTTGAGTCTATGCAATTGTTGGGTTTCTGGAGACATGCCATACCATTTCCTCTTGTACAAGAACCATTGAATGCAGGTGCCTAGGAATTATATTTCTACATATACCTATAATGCTTATAAACTATATGTTTTGAAATAATAATATCTTCTGCATTAATTAAAAATAAAGAATTCCTAACAGTATCTCAAAGATGCTGTTTTTAAAGAAATGCACATTGGGAAGTAAAGGTGCTCTAGCTGTGACATCTATTACCACATTGATCATTAGGGTTAATTAGGATTATCTAGCTGGCTAGGCAGGTGTCCCCTTCACCACTCCATGTATATCCTTCCTGAGACTGCATGCTTAGTTGAAGGAGGTGACCCTCCTTGGTAGAGGAGATCAAGGATATCATTGAGTGGTTGTGCTTTGTTGCTGAAACTTCCAAACAAGCCCTCAAGAAACACACATTGAACTACCCATGCTAAGATAAGGGAATGGACATCTTAATGTCATTTTCCTGTCTTTAAGATATGAATTAATGTGGTGGCTAAATGAGAATTATATTTTTGGTTATAATTCTGGAAACTTATTTGGATAGAGAAGGTTCGAGATCTATAACTCTTTGAGAGAACATTGAGGAAATCTTTGCCAATGGCCTTGTCTGTCTTTTCTTTTCCTGGTGTAAATTTCTGTAGTAGTGGTCACTGCTCAGAGAAGTTCTAGGCTATTCTTTGTTCAAGGAAGGCTTCTGAGGAGGACCAGAAGTGATTTCATGATGTGAGAATGGTTGATCCTCAGTGCTGCAATCTTACAGGAGAGATGAGGTGTTCAACCTATGACATACTTCATTTGATAATGCAAATTGGAATGAAGAGAACATATTCTACTCACAGCAGACCCCAAAGCATCTGCACGTGTGCTGTAGGTTTTATATTGATCTTCATCTTAGATCTATTATTTAAAAATAATCAAGTAAAATAGTACCTAATTCCCACCTTTATTTGTTGCTTTGACAAACCTTTTCAGAACACCTTTTATCAATATTAACATGTGGTCTAAGATATTTTGTACATTGAGCTTATTTTAAGAAAGGCAAATTGGGGGCTGACAATATGGCTCAGTGTTTAAGAGTGCTTTATGCTCTTATACAGGACCCAGGTTTGGTCCCTAGCAACCACATGGTGGCTAGCAATCAGAAACTTCAGTTTCAGTGGCTCTGATATCCTCTTCTGTTCTCTGCAGGTACTGCATGTAGGTGGTGTAGGTAGTGCACTTACACAGTGTAGGCTAAACACTCACACTTAAAATATAAAAACATTAAAAGGTAAGTTGTATATTCAATATGAATGTTTTGGATGAAATGAAACTCTTTAAATA
This sequence comes from Nannospalax galili, assembly GCF_000622305.1. Lineage (NCBI taxonomy): Eukaryota > Metazoa > Chordata > Mammalia > Rodentia > Spalacidae > Nannospalax > Nannospalax galili. The sequence continues at coordinate 1,188,739 of NW_008343717.1, read as the reverse complement.
GTTCATTCCTTTTGTTAAAAAATGAAAGCCAATATTCAGTAAATGTGCATTGTGGTTATCTCATTATTTTCGACTAACTTGTTAACTCAAAACATTTTAAGAAGCTATTTTTTCAGAGCTGTTAAACAATAGTCTATTGAAGGGATCATCTGTCAACCTCCCACCCACTCCTGACTTTGCAACAGCTTCGTTGTCTTCTGTGATTCCCACCAGGGAAGGAGCTTGAAGAGGAGAAGAAGAAGAAAAATCAAAGAAACAAATGAAGCATGCATTTAAAGAAACACTTTCTGTCAGTTTCCTTTATTTTCTCTAATTCTTTTTAAAGGAATGATTGATTCGGAGTAAGCATGGCTTCATGGTGTTTGACCAAGTTTCTAACTGCCAAATCATGTTTGAGCTGCCAATCTAAAGTCCAAAATTTTCAGAAAAGTATTATTCCACATCAAGTCATTTGCCCCTGTTCAATTTCACATGAAAAAGTTAATTTAAAGAACTCTGGGGAAGAGAAGTTTTGAGCTTGAGGGTTTAAACCCCGCCACCCCCAGCTTAACTTCTTCCAGTCATGTATATTAAAATACTTGAAGGGACTGGATGATTTCACTATGTTGCTACAAACCTTTTAAAGATTTGGGCAGCTGTAGGGCTGAGACAGGATTTACTATGGATGACAATACTCAAAGAAGAATATTTGGAAATAACATTGCTTATTTCCTCAAACTAAAGTTCCTGATCTGGGGTATCAGAGCAAAGTTCTGCTTCTCATAATATGTGGCAGGACTTCCAACATCTGGAAAATACTGATACACTGCAACAGTGATTCTTAGACTATCTTGTGCTTTGGAGTCACCTAGAGTCTTGTTCAGACAGAGCACTGGGCTTTCTCTCAGTCTCTGGTATTGTGGGATGGAGCTCAATGGTTACCATTTAGCAAGTTCCCAAGTAGTGCTAATGCTTGGCTTGGGGATGATTCTTGTAGAACCACTACATTACAGAGTTCCTCTCTTCCATAGGAACTGAGGTGAAATTAAAGGAACTACCTGAGCTACCTAAACTTAAGGAGCTACCTGAGGTGAGTGATTCTTAATCTTGACTGCTTGTTAGCCTTATTAGAGGAACATCAAAGAATGCTGTATCTCTGAGATGGGCTTAGGGCTTGCACAGCTTCTAAAAGGACCAGGTGTCTCCAGGGTGCACTCAGTGTTGGGAACTCTTTTTCATTTTCTTTATTTCTCATTCTAATAAAGTATCAAGGATGGTCATCCACTCCAAATGAATGACACTGATAGTGCTCAGATGACTTCTGGGAGGTGGAGGAGACTTAATGACAAATGTTATCACAAGTCAATGTGTCTCGATTCAGAGCTTATTAGAGGCATCATATTGACAATCTCAAGCATTTACCAGATAGTTGCATTCCAAATTAGGAACTAATGAAATATTTTTTTATCATATAGAACTTTTTTTGGTGTCTTCCTATTCAGAGAATAAAGAATAAAGATAGAGCTACACACTTAGAGGAAAGAGAAGTTTGTTAAAGTCTTCCATTTTGTTGGGACAGACCTAGGCATTTTAAGCCACAGAAGCACCTACGCTGGGAGGTAGATGTGTCTGTAAGCAGGAAAATTTGTGATTTCTTGCTGTATACGAACACTAAGCTTGGTTAAATTGCATTCTGCTCAAAAGTGAGTCAACCGAGAAAATCAGATCAAAGCTCATAAAAACAGCCTGTAGCCCAAGAGAAGAACATTTCTCTAAGCACTCAATAGAACATCCTTCCCAACAAATAGAATTACTACATGACAAGGGGGAGAAACTACATTAGAAATACCTGGCTGATAGCCCATTTGCTTTCAGAGAGCATTATATGTAATAAATAGATCCAGGCAACTACAGACCAGCTTTTGATAAGAAGACAGTGGCAGGAATCAAATGGTCTCAAATATAATAATAAGGATACAATGTCACAGGAAATTGAATCATTAATATTATGTTGTATCCACATTAAAAAATTAGCACAATAAGAAAAAAGGAAAATAAGTTATTTAGTTTTTTCATAATGAGGAAGATATGTCTCTAAATAAAAAATAAGAAAAAATCAGAGTTCCATATAGAATGGTGATCTAGGAGCTTAATTGCTAAGCAAATGGTCTAAGGAGGATGTATTTTAAATTATAAACTGTAAATACTGAAATTTGCATAGATTCTTTTTGCTACTCATTGTATATTTCCATGCTCTGTTCTAGGGGCCACTAGGGAAATGTTGGAGTTGTGAACATTGTATTATAAGTCAGGCCACCTGTCTCAAGTTCCTGCCTGGGTTTCTGCCTTGTTGGTAGGAAAAGAAAGAAACCTTCAGCTTTCTTTGGCCTCACTCCTGGGAATCTAGTGACCTGCTCTAACACCAAAACCCTAAGTACTGTGGTGGTTTGAATGAAAATGTCCCGCATAGGCTCCAACTATTTGGACATTTTGTCCCCAGGTAGTGGCACTGTTTTGGGATGTCTTAGAAAGTGTGGCTATCCTGGAGGAAGCACATCACTGGGGGCAGGCTTAGAGAGTTCTTAAGCCTTGCCAGATCTCCAGTCCTGCTCTTCCTTCCTGTGCCCACTTGAAGATGGAGAGCCTAGCTTCTGCTCTTCCTCAAGCCACTTCTGCCCCCATGCCTCCCCATCAGAATGGACTCTTGCCCCTTGGAACCATAAGCTCAAATAAATTCTTCCTTCTGTAAGTTGCTTTGGTCAGTGTTTCTATCACAGCAACAGAAAAGTGACTACTGCAGTAGTTGGTACCAGAGAGTGTGCTGTTGACTGTGAAGAACCTGACCATGTGTGTTTTAGAAGAATGTGGAAGACTTTGGAAGCTTGGGCTAGAAAAGAAGTTGATTGCTGTGAGCAGAGTTTAAAAGGCTATTCTCATAGGGTCCTGCAAGAAAGTAGTGCTAAGAACAATATAGTTCCAGAGGGAAATAAGGACTTAAGCAGCAATTGGGATATTTTTGGCAAAGAGTCTGGCTGGAGTCTGCCCACAGCCAAAAAGCTTGGTTGAGGCTAAGTTGAAAAGTCATGGACTAATTTCTCTGGCGGAAGAAATTTCAAGACAGCATAATGTAGAATTGGTGGTGTGGCTATTAATGGTGAATATTATACAGATTTACAGTGAAAAAGAGCAAATGGGGCAGAAAGAACTACAGAATATACAGGATGGATTGGAAAAGAGCACGAGGAAGATTAATGTTGGAGCCCTGGCATGTACTGGAAAGGATCCCTTTGATAAGGAGATTAAAGTGATTAAGGAGGGGCCTAGAGATTTGCACTTAAACAATGGAGAAAGTGCTGCCAGGGCAAGACCACACCCAGTTCAGCCTCCAACTTGTGAAAGGAAAATGCTGCAGGGAACACTGAAAAGAAAAGCTTCTAAAATGGATAAAAGAGGCTGGAGTCCATCCCAAACTTACAGCCAAACTTGGAGGTGTCCTTCATCTGGTGCTGGCTTTAGAGGCATGAAAGATGCAAGAGTGAAGGGGTCATCAGTTCTTCCCCCATGGTTTCAGAGAGCCACTGAGGCTAGGCAGTGTGCAGCAGGGATACATCTGCATAAAGAAAGCCCCGATAGGCCATTGTGTGAAGCTATGAAGGTGAAGCCTGGTTGGCAATGGAGACCCCAAGAAGATGTTCATGGTGCCAGAGCTGTGAGGCATCTGCCAAGAAGACCTGCATACAGGGAATGATACCAACCAAAGAGAGAGATGTATGTTGCATGCAGTAAAATTGGAGACGTTGAGGCATCAAAGCCCTTTGGAAGTAAAGTCCCAGAAGTTGGACAAAGAGCTACTGGATTTGGTGTTTGCCTTGCTGGTTTTTGGTCTTGTTTTGGTCCGGTATTTCCTCACTATACTTCTATTTCTTCTTTTTGGAATGGTAATGTGTATTCAGTTCCACTGTATGTTGGGAGTATGTAATTTGTATTTTGATTTTAAAAGGGCTTACAGTTAAGATATTTCCCCAAGTCTCAGAAGAGATTTTAGACTGGACTTTTAAATAGTACTAGGACTGGTAATGACTATGGGGAGTTTTAAGTTTGGGCTAAATACATTTTTCATTTTATATAGTCATGAGCCTATTGGGGCCAGGGGGTAGAATGTGGTGGTTTGAATGAAAATGTAGAAGGTGTGGCTATCCTGGAGGAAGAACATCACTGGCGGTGGGTTTAGAATGTTCTTAAGCCTTTCCAGATCTCTACTAGTGCTCTTGCTTCCTGTGCCCACTTGAATATGTACTGCCTAGCTTTTGCTCCTCTTCTAGCTACCTCTGCCGTCATGCCTTCCCACTAGAATGGACTCACCCCTTGGAACTGTAAGCTCAAATAAATTCTTCCTTCTATAAATTGTTTTGGTTAGTGTTTCTATCACAGCAATGGAAAATTGACTAATACAAGTCCTTCTTATCTTTTGAAGGATTCCAGAGCTCCAAGAGGAAAAAAAGTTTCCAAAATGACTTCATCAAATGATTATTTTAACCAAGACCAAAGGAGATTGAAGTTTTTTTTGGGGGGGGGTATTAACTACATCCTTTCTGCTTCTCTGATGAAAAGAAGGGTGTTCACCTGTGGCATAGACTGTCTTCCAAAGGACAGAACATGGACATCAAACTTCCTTCTTCCCAAGCTTGGTTGCCCCTGCCTACCCAGGGATCATCACAAACAAACCTGACTATTGATGCTGTACAAGAAAGGAGGGTCAGGGAGAGCCAGTCATGCCTTCCAACCAACCAGTTGGTCCTACTTGCATAAGAAGGAGAGACTAAGGGCACGTAAGCTGAGAAAGCCTGTAGAGAGTCAGTCAGTCTGTCTCTCTGTCTGTCTGTCTGTCTCTCTCTCTCTCTCTCTCTCCTCTCTCTCATCATTTTGTGCAGCTGTGAGGAGGTCACATCAGTGCAGTGATGGAGACCTTTCAGTGCATTCTTGGGTGGGGGGCACCGATATTCTTGTAAGTAAACTCTCACCCACTGTTCTGTAAGTAAGCCCAAGAAACTTGGGTTTCCCAATCTGTAGTTTTGAGGAACTAGGCCTCTATTTGTCATAAGGATGAAGGGAGGAGGGGGCCATCAGCATTTGAATTTTTCAGAAAGAATTTTAGCAACATCACCCATGTTTGTGGGACTGGAGTCATCAAAACAAAGAGTCCTTGGAAATTCGAGCTATTAAAATACAGAAATGCAGTTTTTCAGCCTCATTTACTGATCTGTTTGATGAGAGCTTAGCAGCCCTATAGAAACAGAAAGTGCAGCTAGATCAAGAAGTACACATTATCAAGGGAGAAATGGGGAAAATAGGGGAAGTTTAAGTGGGGAAACCATGGAGGAAGGATTAGACAGTGAGAGAGACACAAGAGATAAATAATGCCTAACTAGTCTTAAAAAAAAAAAAGGGAACCATATTAGTCCAACGACCTGCTGACAAATTATACATACATTATCTTTACATGGGTCCATGTGTACAGCTAAAGGCTACATAACAAGAAACAGTGCCAGACAGAAGATACCTTCCTCTGAGTTGTTGGCCAGGGTGATCCAAGAGACTCCTAAAACTACAGAGGCTATTGCCACAGCCCTTGATGGCCTCCCAGAACTTGAAGGTAAGATCCTACTGCCAAAGATAGAACGTACTTTGGACACAACATTTGGAGAAATAGAGCTGCAATTGACTGCAACCACTTCCCCTGAAGGCTAGCTCTCATAGCTTTGGTGAGCACTATGACGGTGCCAAGGGAAAACATCAATGGATGATTCAAAACCAGTTTCAAGACCAAATAAACCACATCAGTGGCCAGCACAGCATATGTCATTGGTGCCAGTAGTGGCACTCTTATCTTGGGGGCAATCAACAGCTACATAATTTGACTAAATGCCCACTCAAAGGGAGGAAACTCAAGTGTGTTAATGTAAACATAACCAAATACACATGGCTGGAGTGGTCATAGATCTTAGAGAAAAGCCCAAGACTGTCACATTGCTAGACTAATGTGAATTGTTATGTACAAAATATATATCCTTATATTTCCAAATATTCCAGTTACCACTCATCAAAGAAACTCATTTTACACCAGTCAGAGACTATTATCAAGTAACACAACTGCTCACACATGGGTGTTGTCTGAATTTCCCAGGCCTAAGGGACACATCTACAATACAATCTCTATACCTAAGTCTCATGGAACATAGAACCGGGAAAATGAAGAGGACACTAATGAATCTCTCAGTTCTCAACATTGAAGCTCTCTTATGCAGCAGAAGGCCAGGAACACAAAAGGTCACAAATGGCCAAAGTGTAGAAATCAAGAGTCTTCTGAATGATGGTCCTTGGAAAGGACCCTTTTATTAAACTTTAACCCCCAAGGCTCAGGGACCATCACAGAAGAGGGGGCAGTAAGATTGTAAGAGCCAGGGAGGAGGTGCATGACCACATGGAAAAAGAGTCCTATAAGCTCCTGGGAACCTGCTCATATGATTCTATGGCAATGGTGTCAGCATACACAAGTCTCATGCAAACTCAAACAGACAATAAGTCAGCATAGAACTAGAAAAATGAACGTCAGACCCCAATCTTATCTGAAGGAATGTTAGCAGCTGATTGCTTCTAGATGAAAAAGAGCTGATCTTCCTAAAACAAGGGTCTCAAGATAGGCTGACTAGACTCAGTGGACAGACTTGCACTGGGGAATGTTTGGGGACACTAACAACACAGTGGGCCTTAACGGGGGATGACAGAGTATATGGGCTCCAGTGTGTGTGGGGTTATGGGAGGGTGTCAGTGGGGATAGGGGTATAAAGATGATCAAGATTGTTTGAGATGTTCTGTATGAAATACACAAAAAATTCAATAGAATTAAAAAAAATGTGCCCAGCAGAGACTGGAGAGATGGCTCAACTGTTAAAAACACTACCTGTTCTTGCAGAGGACCTAGGTTTGTTTCCCAGCACCCACATGGCAACTAACAATCATCTATAACTCCAGTTCCAGGGGATTCAATGCCCTCTTTTGACCTCTGTGGGCATTACATACACATGATATACTTATATACCTGCACTATGCTTACATACCTGCATGCAAAACACTCATACATATAAAATAAAAATAAAATAAAAAAGAAGTTGGAAGCAATATTCCTATAATAGCTTCTACTTGAACTCATGGAGAATTTGATGGTAGTTTAAGCACTTGAAGGCCAAGTAAACAGAAGGTATGATAGTAAATAAAAATCAGAAAGTAAGCACAAAGATGTGCCTTACAAGTTATAGGCCTTTGGAACTGGCCCCAATGAATGTACCTTTGTCCTCCAGCACTAGTTTCAGGCTTTTCTCTTACTTTCCTACTCTGCCTTAGAAGTTCCAGTTCTCATCCCTTGGAATACCCATTCATATTTCAAAGTTGTTCTACAAGCACTCATCTTTGGCATATAAATGATATTGGGAAGACTTTATTGTAGCCAGGGTTCTACTGGCTGGGAAGCAGTGGGTTTTTGTTTCATGAAGGGGGAGGTTATCTTCAAGGCCATTCCGTTCAGATTATTGTCCCATTAATGGTGCCAGAAAACTTTCTCCTTGATTAGGATCAATCTAGCATGTGTGTTAGAGTATACAAGACTTCTGTGCTTTTAAGTGAGTGGACAGCACGGGCTTGGAAGACATAGAAACCAGGGGGTCCTCAGTCACCTTTCTATCTCTCAAATTATATATTTACCCAATTTAATTTAATTAATTTATTTTTTTTGTCTTTCCAGGTGTTTGTGTGTGCCACAGGGTGTATATGGATGTCAGAGGACAACTCAGGAGTTGGTTATTTCCTGCCACCTCATGGAACTCAGGGATTGAACTCAGGTCATCAGGTCTGTCTGTACTAAAGTGCCTCTACCAGCTGAGTCATCTTGCCAACTCCTCCACCATCTTTTTGTCTGAAACTGATAAATTGCTTCACCTATGTTCTTCCACTGAATAAATGGATACCAGCCTCTTTTCTCATTTTTTTGTCACCCCTCTGAAGGCCTGAATCTAGGAAGGGAACAAGTATCAAATGACTGAACTTGAGTCATTTATATTCCCTTGACCTCAGGCAGTCAGAAGAAGGATCTAATAGAAAGAATATGAGAATTCTTTGGTATTGTATTGGTTGCTCAATGTTCTTTGAATGTGCAATTTTACCAAGCTTGTTCAGACAAGGACTTGATTCACCCTATGGAAAAAGGAAGGGCCTTTGGGAAGGAGTAATAAAGGTTGAATGGACTCGATAGGGCAACTCTCTCTACAAGAAGCAATTTTCTCTCAAAGACAATGCAATCATCCGACAAAAGCATATTCTTTTTATATATAATATCCTTATTTTGTATAAAATGACTCCTTTTTATTGTACTCAAGAGTTTTTCCTTTATTCTTGGGTCTTCTTTCATCATATGGGTCTACCTTGTAATTCTTTTATTATAATCTCAGATCTCTTACAAAATTTCTCCACTCAGAATCTTTTGATGTTCTCACAGGAAGAGAGGACAGGAGACAGAAGGATGCCAGTGGCCTTCTTTGTCCTCGGGGTGAGGTAATGTTCCTAAGGAAAGAATAGTTACTGTCAGTGGTCTTTCTGATGGCTTATAGGATTTATGAATTCATTTCTCCACCATATCAAGAGTTTTCTGTGACTCGAGGGAGCTTTTTACTTACATTAATGGTAATTCTTATGAATTTTCAGACTTCTTTATTATCAAAATTGTTAATATTTAGAACCACGTATAGTCTAGTGAGCAACAGCATTCAGAAATGATCAGTCTTTGAGGAGATGAGGCTTCATTTATCTATGTATAGAGTGAGTATGAAATCTACTGCACAGAGAACAAGAGCTTCCAGAGTGCTTATCTCTGAATGGGACACCTGTTTCAATCTTCTTCTTCCCAAGACTCAGGGATCATTGCGGAGGAGGGAGTGGAAAGATTGTAAGAGGCAGAGGTGGTGAATGACTAAAAGGAAACAGAATTTTCTGGACAACTAGCCAGTTAGTCATATGAATTCACAGCAATGGTGACAGCATGAACAAGTCACATGGAAGCTCAAACCAAACAAAAGCCCAGCATAGACATGGGGAAGTGGGTAAGAAACCCCAAGTCATGGCTGCCATGAGGGGACCCACACCGAAGGACCCTATAGGCCTTACTATATATATAATAAAGTACATTAACTTGAGCAAGGGACAATAAAGGGAAGTGTGAATGGGGAGGGGAACTAAATATCTTTATATTGTATGAAAATTGCAAAAAGTCAATCAAAAATCAAATAAACATAATCTATTGCACAAATTGGACATGTTTAGAAGTAAAAAATATATTTATTTAAAATGACATTATGTCATTGTTTCTTAACTGGGACTCCACACAAAATTGTGAATTGATTTTTTGCTTCCTGGCTATGTAACCTCCAAAAAAGGTTAAGCAAATTTAACCCTTTTTTCATAAAATCATAAACAGACCTAATTTCCCATGGACATTGAACTCTGCCAATTCTAATTTTATTTCTCTATTAGAGTTGATTTCTACTTCCTTAATCCAGTTTAGATACACGCATTTTTAAAGTATATTACTCTTTTCGTTCCACCTGCCCCACCCCAGTTCTTTACATCTGCAGTTTCCCACTGAGCTCATCTTCTACAGCTATGGTAATAGAGGAGAAGGTGCATTAATGTATGAATGAAGAGATATGGACATATTTAACTGTACAAATTTGAATCAATTATTTAACCTTGTTAGTTATAATTTCCTCATTTGTTAAAAAAGATGACAGTAATTGCATGCCCCACTTTGCCATTTAACAGAATAACCTAATATAAAACAAAACAAGTGTTGCAATGCGACACAAGCATTGTATTAAAACATTACATAATTCAAAACAAAAGCAGACTAAATCACAACCATAACACAGCTCATGCTCTAATTATAATCATATATCCCAACAAATGTGTGTTGGACACTTACTGTGTTCCAGGAAGAGTTGATCTTACCATTTGTCATAGTAGCAGATTCCTGAACAGATCGATAAATAGCCACTGGCCTTTACCAGCATGTCCAGCCATCTCCCTTCCTGCCACTCTAGTCCTTTTCTCCAGTCTCTAAATAGACAAGATCAGGCATGTTAAGGCTGGTAAGGCTATAGACTCTAGTCTATAAACAGAGGAGGCAATGTTTAGATATGAAGAGAACTCTAGCAGTTCATTCTAATGCTATGTTCTGATTGCTTAGTGACTAGACAAGTCAATCTCCATAAATGTTCTGCATTTCATGTAACTGTATTAGCGCTCCTACTTCTGTCTTCTTCAAGAGCTGGCCCATTTCTTGAAAATGCATCTACCCTGCCTCTGGGAAGGACCAGTGAACCAAGAGAGAGTAGGGACCCTTTCACCTGCCAATCATCAAGGAGGCCCTCATGCTACCTATATACTGACCCTCCTTGTGTGTCCCTGGAGGGTGTCTCTGGATCATGGTTTGGGGGCTAGCAGTCAATAGATAATATCTGGTGCCCACTTGGCCCTCTGAAGTTATGGCTGTCTGCTGCTGGTCAATACTTTCCCAAATAGATCTATTTGTAGAATTTCAGCTGCTGTTGGGACTGGTATATGAAAAGCTAAAGGGAACAAAGTGAACCAGAAAGAAAGCAATAGCATGGTCTCCCTTAAAACATCATCAGGTACTGCTTACAATGTTGGCCTGGCAGATATCTTGGGGCAGGAGTGAGGATGGGGACATGTGGAAATGGGAGTGACCCTTTTTCCATTCATATGAGTTTTAGTTCCATTTAATGGCATGAGTTACATTTAATGTCTGTCTATCATGATTAAATTTATTAACAATTTTATTAAATGGATAATTCCCTGAAAAATTTTAAGTGTCTTAAATAAAGAAGCAGACTAATGTTCATAGGGGTGGAGTTGCTAGATAATGAAACCTCAAGGGAAATACTGTGGTCAGAGCCTTTGTGACAGTATCTCAAGCATGTTTGCATAAGTAAAATGTGTTTTTCATGGCCGCAGTTCCTTTGCTACAGAGAAAAAAGTGATTTCAGAATGTGGGATAAATATTCCTACCATTGAGAATGAACTTTATAAAATAAAGATTGGTGATGTGGTTTCTGGATGTGGTTTCTGCCACTGCTAATTACATGTTCAGTAAATATAAATCTTAGAAAACATTGATCATAATATCCCCCTGCCCCCAATAGATTATTAGAATATCTCCAAGCTTGTTAGTGCTCACATTTATGACAAGATCACATTGTCATGGTAACTGGGAGGTCTTAAACAATAGTGAATGTTCTGCTTAAGAACTGTCTGTCTAATAGTGCATTTGGTCAACAAGGTATGGAGTAGGCTGTTATTATTTGACACAGTCTGATGAATCACCAGTACAGAAAGAGCTCTAAAGAAATAAAGCAAGTATCCTAACCAAAGAAACACATCCTACTTTAAAACATTTAGTTTGTACAATTCACTGGGAAAGTGAATAAGGTCATTGTGACTTCTTTGACATAGAATTGCTATTATTCCACTGAACTAAATGCCATCAAACTACTATCTTAAGCTATATATTATGTAAGTTTCAATGTGACTGCTTCATGCAGTTTTCAATGTGGGCAATGGAAGCAATAGTCACATATCTATTGTTAAACTTTCCTTTATACTCATTAACATTAATGATGAAAATGTGGATGCTTAACATGGAATTAATTTGTATATACTGTATTCTCTTTTTATTCTAATTTATTAATTCTCGATGAATTAAAATATACTCTCTAAAATATAACACTAATTTAATGCCTGTTTCCTTTATTGTGTGTTTTAGTGTTTTGAGACTGGGTCTCATTTTAGTCTGGACTAAAGTATTTGTGGTAATCTGCTTGTCTCAGCTTCCTGAGTACTGGGATACAGACATAAATCACCACACCCAGCTGTGCTTTCTCTCTTTCTCTCCTTTTGTGATGTATCACACAACTCATGTTGATCTATTCTTTTTATTTTTTGAAATAAGGTTTTGCTATATAGTCCAGGCTGGCCCCAAACTTTGCATCCTTCTACCCCTACCTCCTAAATGTTGGAATTAAAGGTAGGTGCCACCATGCTAGCTCCATTCTTCTTTTCTTTTAGTTTTGTTTGAGACAGGATCTCACCATGTATACCTGACTGGCCTGGAGTTCACTATGTAGACCAGGCTGGCTTTGAACTCACAGAGGTCTGCTTGCCTCTGCCTCCTTTGTCCTGGGATTAAAGGCCTGCCCAGGCCTTGCCAGCTTCATATTGATTTGTTCTTTGCATGATTTTGAGTGTTGTTGAGATGCAGGCTCTGCACGTATGAGATAAAAAAATGAGCAGTCATGTAAATAATTCTTCCATTTCTATGGTGCTGGATAATCAACCCTGACTTTTATTTTAAGTGATGAACTCCTTGACTATATAGGCCTAGTCTTATATAGAAACTAAAACAATATAATAAAGATCAACAAGAAATTTCTTATAACCAGCATTACCACAGTATTAGAAAATCCTTTTAAAAAGTTATAACCTGGAAATTTCTCCTGCCACTATAACTGCAGGTAATAATCCCACCTCCTTCCCATGCTCTCTGGGGAGCCCATTACCTCTCCCACCCAATCAGATGACTTTAGCTGCATGAGGGGGAGGGGCTAAGGAAATATAAACTGAGAAAACCAGGAGGCAGGGCTCTCACCATTTTGTGTGTGGCTGTTGGGAAGCCACAAGATTTATGTTTGGGTGTGGACTTTCCAGCACAGCTGCTAATGGGGGGGCACCCACTCTTCTGTAAGTAAAACAGCACCCGAAGTCAGTTGGCAAATCCAATAAACTTTTTAGGATTTTCCAAGCAGCGGTTTTGGAGAATTCTTGCCTCTGGTTGTCTTAAGGACAGTGGGAGGCCTTGCAGAAGTGAACTTGACTTTACAAAACTGCATATAATTTAAACTCATTTTCTAGGGCTATTTATCCTTTTAAGTAAACTCCATATTGTTCTAAATTAATAGTCAGATTTGATCATTCTCATTATAAATGTCACGACTGTGTGGGATACCAATACTTTTACTTTGTTATGCATGTTTACCTTTAAAAATACTATTTGATGTCAATTTGTGAACTGGAAAAGAGACAGAATATTGGAAACCATTTTTCTTTAAGAAATAGTACAAAAAATCAAGGGTAACTTAAATTCTTCACATTAGTTTCAAAATATCCCATGACTTTATTTGCACATTTAGAAAATTAAAAAGGAGGCTGGAAAGATGGCTCATCAGTTAAGAACACTGGCTGTTCTTTCAGAAGATCCAGGTTCTAGTCCCAGCACCTACATGGCAGCTAACAACTGTCCATAACTGCAACTCCAGGGGATCTGATGCCCTCCTCTCTCCTCTGTGGGCATTGCTTGACACAGAGCACTTACATACATGCAGGCAATACACTCATACACAAAAAATAAAAATAATAAAAATGAAAACAGAACAGAATTAAAAATAACCCCATGAAAACATAAATATAGGATTCCTCAGATGGATATAATGAAAGAGACAGACAGGCACACACACAGCTGCAGCTCTTTGGGGGTATTAAGGGGTATAAATCATCTTTTATAGATGGTATCTTGAGAGTTATCATGAGGCTTTTAAAAAATTTATACAAATAACATTATAACTAAAGCAATTTAGTTTATCATATTTTCATCTAAAAATATCTACAAGTAAATGTCATAATTTAAAGCTAAATGATCGTTATGAAGAGATTTTAGCATGCAATCTTTTTTAATGATTTATTTAATAACCACATACTTAGAAGAAGCATTTCATTACAACAGCACTGACATATTCAATAACATTTTCCTGAGCTAAGATGCATCTCTTTCAAAATTGGCTATAAATTTTTAGGTTTACAGTTGAATTATTACAGTTATACAATGTTGTACTCAGTATAAATCCTATAAGACAAAATTCAATGAGGTTTTAACCCTTAAAAAGATCTCCATTTCATTATTAAAATACAAAGTTTCATACAGAAAAATTCATTTTTAATGCAATTGACATTAAGATGTTTACACATGCATTTCTAATCTCTATATATCTGGTTATTACTAGTCACAGTTGGTTACTTTCTGAGCTTCTTTGCATGTGAACATGGATATAAAGTCGTCAGATAGATTGCAATGGTAATGTCTTTAACATCTACTAATTATTAAGGAGCAAATTTTCATGCTTTTAATAATTATTTTTTATCATTTTTTTATTTTTAATAACTGCGGGGTCCCTTCCATGCAAGCAGCATGATGAGGGCTGAGGAGGGGTGAGTGTGCTGCCATCCCAACCCCTCTGTTCCCAGGGCACCACCAAGGAGGCAGGGAGTCTTGTCCAGCAGGATCTCATTAAACTTTAATCAAGTGTTTATATATTTTTATGAACATTAAGTATTCCTCCCCTCTATATCACAAAATATGATTGGTTATGATCATAGAACCCAATTAGCATCTTAGGTTTCAGTTTCCTGGATGCCAGGTTGCAAGGCATCCCCAGAAGTGGAAATCCCCTTCCCAATAGAATGTCCAATCATTTTAAAGTCAGCTTGATCATGCAGTTTCTTCTTCATTGTAAGGCATAGTGTCCATGAGGTGATCACACTGGCTGGAGCCAATCAGCAACTCTTCCAACAAGTCTGGTCATGTCCCAGCCCTCCTCTTCAGGAATCAGACCAAGTATGGCCATGCCCTGGCTGTTTCTCCAGGTGCCATTCTTTTCTGTCTCAGGTCTCAGGTCCCTGCATCTCCCGCTGTTTTATTTATTTATTTATTTATTTATTCTTTTCCCCTATTTGTTATGACCTCCCTGTCCTAGGTTGCCTCTCCTTGGGTTCTGAAGTTGCCCATCCTTGGGTAACCATGATTGCCCTCATCAGTCTGGGAGGGTCTTATCTGTCACTGGAATTAGTCATATAAATGATTATCAGGGGTCTATCCCATAAAGGGGGCAAAACAGCCTCACATTTTCAGGCCAATTCAAGAATCCAGGCCTGAACTTACCCAGGGGAAGGACCTGAGGGAGATTGGGTAGCCAGGGTGAGCTGGACCAAGACTTTCTTTGTCTGTCTTTGCTTCTTGATGAGCGAACAGAGACATCTGAGGTGGACAAAAGCTAGCACAAGCATTAGAAACAAATTTTCATAAGCAAATAACCAAGTTGGGTCAAAAAATCCCTTGATATGTTTCTACACCTTATCAAAGAAGGAGGAATCCATTGATAAGACCGGAGCTCGGGTATAATTTAGATCAATAATTTGATTGGTCAGTAATGTGGAGTAATTAAGGAATTGTTGGTTCCAGTGACCATGAATATACTTAGAGAGCTGTAGGCATGATTCAGAAAGGTTATGAACCCTATAAGGGGTAAGGCATAGTGACCTATATCGGGGGTCACAGGCTAATAGTGTCATATCTTTAGTGAGTGCCATCTCCTCACTTAGGAGATCTATTTGCTGTTGTAACACCATAACTGCCTGGTGAAGATGTTGATTGACGAGGGATTGAGTATGAAGAGTAGAGGAGGTCTTGGATACAATCTCACTGAGTGTCTCCCTAGTCGTGGATGACTGAG
Source organism: Nannospalax galili (assembly GCF_000622305.1). Lineage (NCBI taxonomy): Eukaryota > Metazoa > Chordata > Mammalia > Rodentia > Spalacidae > Nannospalax > Nannospalax galili. Next base: position 1,173,077 of record NW_008343717.1, on the reverse strand, counting down.
CAATGGCCATCGCCACAGTGGCGGCCCCCCCAAGGCAAGGATAATAGCAGAGATGACCACAGCCGTGATTCCAAAGTCCCGTTTTATACTGGGGACTTATGACAAAGCTGTCTGTTCCATAAGGGTGACAGCATGAAAATGGGTTGCTTAGTGACCGGGAACCAAAGAGCTCCAGGTTCATGCAAGAAGAGGATTATGTGTGCTGCATGGTTCCAGCAGGCTGCCAAGGCACAGGTGGTATCGCCATCCGAACAGTTGAGTTGTCCCTGTGGGTTGGTAGTGACATTGGCTAATAACAAAGCAAATGGGGGCCATACACAAATAGGTGTAGGGTGCCAAGACATGGCTCGAGAAATGGTAAAGGTGTATTTCTTTCGATCGCATCCAGAAGTATAAGAACCATTAGAAAGCTGAAAACCTTGTTGGGCTAATAGTGGCCTCATATCCAAACAAGCATGCAGGCCACAGAGGTCCCAACTACCAAGAATAGATTCACAATTGAAAGTAGAAACAAACTTTAGTGCCACAGGGATTGGTCAAGGCCAGTAGTCTCCTGGATGCCAGGGGATGATCAAGGGGAGAATGAAGGAAATGGAAAAACAGACCAGCAGGATGCCTAGGACGGCACCCCTAACAAGGAATAGGAAGAGTGAGGAGAAAGGGTGTGAGGGAGTGCGTAGGTGGACAGCTGGGGAGTGATGACTGCAAAGTAGTAGGACATAAGGGAGTTGGAGGTGGGTCAGTAGCGCCATTCCCTTTAGCACCCAATGCTGCAAGGATCGAGGCCTGATCAGATTTGTTGAAGACTGATGAAAGGCCTCTTAGTTCAAGCATGGTACCTGAGGAGGTGGTGCCTGCATAATCCCCAGTGGTCAAGTTCAACACTGCAGTGCAAGAAGACATATTATTAGTGGTAACTTCCTCAAAGGCTTGATACCCTTGGGATAAGATTATCCCTGCATTTTAAAATTTCTTACATGTACCCAGATGGGCTGAGATTCCTCTGTGGGGAAAACACATCCAAATCCTCTGCCCATAGTGAGAAGCGGGTCGGGTCCCCGCCATTGTCCCATTAATGCATCCTTCCATCTGATTTTAACTTGGAGTTTTGATTCCAATTGCCCCCAGTGTCGTTGAAATCTTGGGAGGGGCTGATCTTTGGTCAAATTTAAAATATTAATTGTGAAAAGTGCCAGCCCCAACTGCTGGTGGGGGCTTACTCCTCCTTTTTGTTGTTGTAATTGAATTTTAAGGTTATGATGGTTGTGTTCTATAATGGCTTGGCCTTGGGGATTATAAGGAATCCCTGTAGTATGTTGTTGAATGTTCCAAAGCAGGAAAAACTCCTGTAATCTCTTACTCACAAAACATGGGCCATTATCAGTTTTAATTTGGGGGGGGGGAAGTCCCAACATAACAAAGCATTGGAGGAAATGAGATTGAGCGTGCTTGGATTTTTCCCCTGCATGGGCAGTGGCCCAGCAGGCATGTGAGAATGTATCAATAGATACAAACATATTTAAGTTTTCCAAAAGGAGCATAATGTGTGACATCTGTTTACCATAAAGAGTTAGGTTTGAGTCCCCTGGGGTTTACACCTGGTTGTTGTAGAGGTGGCACCTGTAGAAAAGGCTGACAAGATTTACAGGTTTGTGTGATTTTCTTTAGGTCTTTAATTGGAATCTGAGGGAATCTCTCATGGAGCCCCCACCAATTAACATGTGTGAGGTCATGTAACCCCTGAGCCTGAGTTAAGCCCATTGTCATAATTTGGGTAGATGCCATTTTGTCTGCCTCAGCATTGCGCTGGGATAGAAGCCCAGGCAATCATTGGTGTCCCCTAAGATGTTGTAGGAATATAGGGGCTTTTCTTTTTTAAGCAGAGTGAGAGTCTGAATCATTAAGGGGGTAATAGGGTTTCCACCCAGTCGGATGTGAGAACCTAACAGTCCTGGAAGAAGGTTAACTACATATAGACTGTGAGAAAACAAATTCATGGGCTCATGTACCTTTATTAAGGCCAGAGCAACAGCTATAAGCTCCTTGAATTGAGCCGACCCATCACAAGTGTGGACATATCTTTTTAATTCTTTGCCTGTCCCTGGATATAGTATTATTGCAGCTCCAACCTTGCCCCTGTCAGTGAAGACATTATGGGCTTTTACTAATGGATCCTTAACAAGGAGCCTGGGGGTGTCCCAGGAGAGGGCCTGAAAGGAAGTTACCCATTTATGAGGGTCATAATGATAGTCCAAATCTCCCAGGAATCCTTCCAAGGCTATGGGCACTCAATTGTTATTTCTGCAAAGCCATTCAAAATCTTTAAGCTGGTAAGGGACAACAATTTTGAGAGGGTCTATACCATAATGTCTTGGAGCCAAGTCACATCCCTTTTCAATCAGGTCAGCCAACTGATCCATGGGTGTATAAACCTGTGGCATGCCTCCTAGAGAAGCATGTACCCATTGAAGGGGCTTTCCATCCTGCGTAAGGACAGTCATCATGAGTGTCTCACCAGGGAGTAACCACAACTCAAGGTCTTTATTAGGGTGTCTCCTAGAGAAGGATGTACCCATTGAAGGGGCTTTCCATCCTGCATAAGGACGGACGTCATCAAAGCCTCACCAGGGAGCACCCACAACTCAAGATCTTTACTAGGTGTATACCGGGCGAATTGAGCTTGGTCCAGGGCATCCTGGACTTCATGTAAAATGTGCAGGTGCTGAGGAGCCAGGTGAATTAGGTCTGAAGGCTGTTTTCCTACTAGCAATTGAAACAATGGTTTTAAAATCTCAGTGGAAATAGGTATCCAGGCTCTCAGCCAATTAATTTCTCCTAATAACCTTTGCAGCTCTGTTAAGGTTACGGTTGACTTGACAGCCAATTGTGGTTTTAAAGGACTCACTGCCTCCAAATAATATGGTTCCCAGGATTTTAAAAGGAGCAACAGTTTGTATTTTATCAGTGGATACATGGAGGCCACCTGTCTGTAGAGATTTTTGGGTGATCCTGTATAATTGCTTTAATTGTTGGAGGCTCCGGTGCTCCCAAGATTATATCATCCATGTAAATATACACAGTGGCATGAGGAAGCAAGAGGGCAGGCTCTAAAAGGGTCTTTACATAGCTTTGTCAGAATGCCAGATTATTGGCCATGCCCTGGGGTAAAACTGTCCATTCATACCTCTCATCAGGTGTTTTAAAGTTGGTGGAAGGTACAGACAAAGCAAACTTTTCACAATCTTGAGGTTATAGGGGGATAGAGAAAAAAACAATCTTTAATGTCTATAACTATAAGAAATAAATCTGAGGAAATAGCAGGGATCCAAGGCAGCCCCCTTAGGGGCGTACCCACTAGGGTCATCCTGCCATTAACTTTACACAAGTGGCATGCTTCCCTGGCCGGGGGCTGGCTGGGTTCCATTGAAGGGTTTCACAATTATCCGGCTGGTAATGGGGGACAGGCTCAGGGCCTTTTGCCTCTCTGCCCTCCCTTTGAGGTGCCTGCTTCCCCCGCTTGACCTCTTTCGCCTCCAGGGACAGTTGAGCCTTGAAGTCGGCTGCCATAGCCTCAACTTGTTTTTATCTTATTTTAGCATTGTTCCTCTCCTCGTCAAACTGGGCCCAGTCCTCCTGATCTTTAATCTCTTTCTCTCCCTTATGAGAAGGGAGGTATTCTCATCCCTAATCTCCTTTCCCTGAGTGGGGAGGGGTCCCCCAAAGCACCCTTTATGGGCTGATATAGTGGGATAGAATCCCAAAGGAGGTTCGATCCCAGAATGCAGTCCCCTTTTCCTAGCCAAGTCCTCAACCCTTTCCCAGGTGTCTGCAGAGAACAAATTGGCTGCAGGAACCCATGGGGCCAAAAGATTCACAGTATCCCAGACTTGGTTAGCTACAGAGTCTGAAATGTCTAGCCCTCTGCTCTTAAGCATGTAATGCAATGCCTTAAGGGCCGGTTCATACTTCTTAGAAGTTGCGTTACCCATACTAAGGGTATCACTCACCCCAAAAGACCGATTGGCCTTAGCCGAGACTTCTTCAGTGTTCCTCACATGTGGCACCAGTTGCGGGGTCCCTTCCCCGCAAGCAGCTTGATGGGGGCTGAGGAGGGGTGAGTGCACTGCCATCCCAACCCCTCTGTTCCCAGGGCACCACCAAGGAGGCAGGGAGTCTTGTCCAGCAGGATCTCATTTATTAAACTTTAAGCAAGTGTTTATATATTTTTATGAACATTAAGTATTCCTCCTCTCTATATCCCAAAATATGATTGGTTATGATCATAGAACTCAATTAGCATCATAGGTTTCAGTTTCCTGGAAATGCCAGGTTGCCAGGCATACCCAGAAGTGGATATCCCCTTCCCAACAGAGTGTCCAATAATTTTAAAGTCAGCTTGATCATGCAGTTTCTTCTTCATTGCAAGGCATAGTGTCCATGAGGTGATCACACTGGCTGGAGCCAATCAGCGACTCTTCCAACAAGCCTGGTCATGTCCCAGCCGTCCTCCTCAGGAATCAGACAAGTCTGGTCACACCCTGGCTGTTTCTCCAGGTGCCATTCTTTCCTGTCTCAGGTCTCATGTCCCTACAAATAACTACATGATTAGAAGAAGGATTTCACTACAGCTTTAATATATTCAGTAACACACTCCAGAGAAAGAGTACATCTCTTTCACAGGTGGGTACAAGTTTCTAGGTTCACAGTTGAGTTAATACAGTTATACAATATTGAACTCAGGATAAGCCCTGTAAGACACAAATTTGAATGAGTTTTTTAAAAATTATTTATTTAATAACCATATAATTAGAAGAAGCACTTCATTACAACAGCAATGGAATATTCAATAACAATTTACAGGGCTAAGATGCATCTCTTTCAAAATTGGCTGTAAAGTTTTAGGTTTATAGTGGAATTAGTACAGTTATACAGTATTGTACTCCATGTAAATCCTATAAGACATAAAATTAAATGAGCTTTAAAACTTTGAAAAAGATCTCCATTTCATTATT
>NW_008343717.1:1167685-1167969 GCF_000622305.1 Nannospalax galili | reverse complement strand
GCTAGTCACAGTCGGTTACTTTCTGAGCTCCTTGGCATCTGAGCATGGATATAAAGTCATCAGGTAGATTTCAATGGTAATGGTTTTCACATCTGCTAATTATTAAGAAGCAAAGTTTTATGCTTTGAAGAATTATATTTTTCCCTTTTTTTTCTTTTTTTTTCTTTTTAAAAATGATTTATTTAATAACAGCATGGTAGCACAGGCCTTTAATCCCAGCACTTGGGAGGCAGAGGCAGGCAGATCTCTGTGAGTTCGAGGCCAGCCTGGTCTACATAGTGAGT
>NW_008343717.1:1159009-1161671 GCF_000622305.1 Nannospalax galili | reverse complement strand
ATGGAAGGGTGAATGTGGCTTAGGGAGTCCCGGCGCAGAAAGCTGCGCTATCGACTTACCCCAAGAGGTCTGACGATAGTAGTCATGTTTTTCTTTTTTTAAAATTTATTTATACACCTACTTCCCAGTTAGCACCCACCCATAGCCTCCCTCCCCCCACTAGAGTCCTTATACTCTGATATCCGAGCTACTGTCTGCTGTGTTGTCAGCACCCCCAGCCATTCCCCACTACTTGCCCTTCTGGTGAATCTAGTCAGCCTACCTAGAGGTCTTTGTTTTAGGAGGGTCAGCTTTTCCTCATCTAGCATAATCAGTTGTCTATATTCCTTTGGATAAGATTGGGGTCTGCTGTTCATTTTCCCAGTTCTATGCTGGGTTACTATCTGGGAATACCTTTGGCCACCCTGGCCATCAACTCAAAAAAAGTCATCGGTTGTCTGGCATTGTTGCTTGTTATGTAGCCTTTAGCTATACATATGGACTCTTATGAATTATGTTGGACCATTTAATCTTTGGTTATACTTTCCTTTTCAGTGTTTAAGGCCATACAGCTGGTCCAGATAAAGTGATTTTTTTTTTTACTCTTAAGGTCGTTTGAGGATCTGTTCGTCAGTGGTCACATGGGCTTGGGAGGAGCCCCTAGCTCCTCTCTTTTACCAGTTCCATCTATGTGAAGATAAGTCAAAGGTCCTGCTCGATCATTGTTGGCTTCGCTTGGAAGCATAGAGGAAATGATTCCTCTGTGTTGACCCTCCTCTTTGTAGACTTGATACTCATTCAAGTCCATCTGGTGGGGTCTCCGTGGACTCCTTGATTAAGAGTACAGATGACTCACCACAATTACAGGACATTTTGAGATATGTTCATAGTCCCCTGGAACTAGTCAATGAAGGAGGCCAGGGAGCAAAAACTGTCCTTTATGTCCCTCTGACCAAATTATTATAGGCCTCAAAGTATGTCTGCTAAACATCCAAGAAGGTTAGTTCCACGAGTCTGGTATTTTTAATTATTGTGTGTCATGTAGATAAATCTTGGGCAAAGACCAATTGTTTTCAGATAAACCTTACCTAGACATATATTTCTTGATCTGCTATGTATCATTTGTCAGTAGGTTGTAGGAGTAATATAGTTCCCTCTGGCTTTCATAACTAGGTAGGCATTATTTATCTCTCACATTGTCTCACCCCTCCATCATGGTTTTCTGACTTAAGGTGCCCCATTTTCCCCCCTTTCTCCCTTAATAATACCCTTTTCCTAAGGTCCTGCCTCTCGAGCTCCTTCTTTCCCTTTATCCCCAAGCTTCCTTGTATACCCTTCCCTTCCCCCCTCCCTTAAACTAGCCCAATTATTATCCATATCTCCCTTATTAAGGCCTGTTTCTACTGTTCTTCTCTTTCAGGTTCTTTCTTTTCTTTTACCTCACTGTTTCCTTTCCATTATCTTGGTTCCTGTAGTTATATCTGGATACATACTCACTTATCAGGGTTTGGTTCTAGGATCCACATATGAGGGAGAACAGATGTTGATTTTTTTTTCTTAGTCTGTGTTACTTAACTTAGTATATCAGTTTCTAGTTCCATCCATTTACCTGCAAATTTCATGATTTCAGCTTTCTTTACTGCTGAGTAAATCGACATCATATAAATGAATCATATTTTCCTTATCCACTCATCAATTGAGGGACGCTTATGTTGCTTCCATCTCCTAGCTATTATGAAAAGAGCAGAAACAAATATGGATGTACAAGTGTCTCTGTGATAGGATGAGTTCTTTGGGTATATGCCAAGGAGTGGTATAACTGGGTCAAACGGTAGGTTCATTTGTAGTTTTTTAAGAGTTCTCCACACTACTTTCCACAGGGATTGAACCAGTTTGCAGCCCCACCAGCAATGGATGAGTGTTTCCTTTCACCACATCCTCTCCAACATTTGATATCATTTGTTCTCTTGATCTTAGCCAGTCTGACGGGGGTAAGATGAAATCATAAAGTGGTTTTAATGTGCATTTCCCTAATTATTAGTGAGGTTGAACAACTTTTAAGATGTTTCATAGCAATCTTTACTTCTTCTTTTGAGAAATCTCTATTCAGCTCCATAGCCCACCTTTCAATTAGATTGCTTCTTGTCTTGATTCTTTGTTTTTTGAGTCTGTTATATATTCTGGATATTAAACCTCTGTTGGATGTGTCACTGGTGAATATTTTCTCCCATTCTGTGGGTTTTCTGTTACTTCCCTGATTGCCTCCTTTGAGGTACAGAAGCTTTTTATTTAATGAGGTCCCATTTGTTAATTCTAACCCTTTTTTCCTGAGCAATTGCTGTCCAGTTTAGAAAATCCTTTCCTACACCTATATGTCGTATTTTTTTCCAATGTTTTCTTCTAACAGTTTCACAGTTTCAGACTTTACATAGATGTCTTTGATCCATTTGGAATTGACTTTTGTGCAGGGTGAAAGATAGGGATTTAGTTTCATTCTTCTACAAGTGGAGATACAGTTTTGCCAGCACCATTTGCTGAATATGCTTTCTTCCAGTGAATATTCTTGGACAATTTGTCAAATATCAGGTGGCTGAAATTGCATTTACTCATTTTCGGGTCTTCAATTTTGTTCCATTGATCTATGGGTCTATTTTTGTGCCAGTACTGTGTATTTTGCATGACT
>NW_008343717.1:1156022-1158843 GCF_000622305.1 Nannospalax galili | reverse complement strand
ACAAGCATTGAATCTATAAATGACTTTTGGTAGGATGGTCATTTTCACAATGTTAATTCTTCCAATCCATCAGCATGGGAGGTCCTTCCATCTTCTGATGTCTTCCTAAATCTATTTCTTTAAAGATTTAAAATTTTCCTTGTAGAGCTCTTTAATGCCTTTGGTCAGGTTTATTTCGAGTTATTTTATTTTTTTTATGGCTACTGTGGTGTTGGGAGCCAAAAGGCCAGAAGTAAAACATCTTTATGGCCTTGAGAAAAAACAGCTTTATGGTTTTCTGTAAGTTTCTATAAGTTAGCACTTAGTTAAAGAATGTAGAAAAACAACTTTGTGACCCAGGTCAAGTCAGCCTTGAGAAATGTCTGCCACAGATGTTAGTCCTGAGAAATGTTCACCATAGCCGTTAGCAGATGTTCCTTTAGGATAAGAAATGCCCCTTGAATAATCCTCCCTAGCTATAACATCCGCCTAACAACACCAATTAGCGTCTGCCCAGCACTTCCCTTCTCCTCACCTCCCCCCTCCCAACTACTAGTATATATGCCTGCTGCTTTCAATAAAATTTTGAGGCTTGATCAGAACCTTGTCTTGCCTCCATTTCCTTGTGTTCCTTGTTTGTTTCATTCCTTTAGGTTATTCTCCTGACCCCCCAATGTTGAAGCCCTGTGGGCCAGGGCAACTGGCACCCAACATGGTGGGCTCGAGGGAGACCGCCTAAAAGAACGTCGGCTACAAACAGCCTGGCCAGGCACCCCTGACTCCCTGCGCTGTACTGACACGTGAGAGAGAGTCTGCTCAAGATTGCCGTGGAAGAACCGACCGTGAGTCAGAACAAAAAGACAAGGTAAGCTGACGCACCTTTCAAACAAGAAAAACTTGAGTCCCCTTAATCAGTTCCTTCCTGGAACCCCAGTTTCTGTGAAAAAGACCAGCCTGCTTTGAGTAGGAGGAGTGGTGTATTGTTCCTTCTAAGCCATCCACTGGAGACCTACGGTTACAAACAAGGCGACCAGGTCTCTCGGGTGTGTGTCAGCACGTATACTGACCGGTGAAGCTCACGCAGCAGCTACTCACAGAGAACATGGACAACTCTCTGAGCTCACATGAGCAGCTCCTTAGCGGACTCAAGGAATCCCTCAGAATGCGAGGAATTAAGGTTTCAAAAAAGATTTCAGACAATTCTTTCTTTTTATTCATGAGGCATGCCCCTGGTTCCCCTTAGAAGGGACCATTAATCACAACAAATGGAAAAGAGTAGGAGAAGCGCTACAAGATTATTACCAAACCTTTGGGCCAGAAAAGGTCCTTGTAACTACTTTCTCCTATTGGAATCTAATTCAGGATATCCTTAAAGCCCATCCCTTAGATCCAGATATTCAAGAAATTATTAAAACTGGTGAAAAAGCTCTTAAAGATAATACTCCACCAGTCACTTGTGAGGAACCCCCTCCCCCATCCACTGACCATTCCTCCAACAATAGTACAGAGGAGGCCACTCCCACTAAAGATTATGATGGCCTTCAAAATAATAATTACCCTCTACCAAAAAATATATATCCTAGCCTTGAATTCGCTTACCAAAATATGTCAGTGAAAGATAATACTCCCACTGGGCCGCCCCTGTATATTCCCCTTCCCCCTAACAATAACAATCAAGAGACACTCAGACAGGCTAAAATAACCCTAACTCAGGATGTTTCTTCACTCCAAAACACCCTTCAACAAAAATGAGAGCACCTTCAGTTAATCAAAGAAATCCGAGCACTTGATGCTGAATTGCTTTCCCTTTCTCACCCACAAAAATCAAAAATTAAAACAAAAAAAAACCAAAGTCCCTCTTCTAGCATTTCCGGTTACAAGGAGCCATGCCGCCGCTGCAGATAGCACTCAAAATGAAACCTCTCTTCAAAATAAAACACCCACAAATAAAACGCCTCCTCCTCCTCCTTTGTTACCACTGTTTGACCCAGATCCATCTAAACTTCCTTCTGACTAGTCAAGAAGAAAGTGATTCTACCAGCTCTGATATTGACAATGAGGAACCACAAACTAAAGGAAAAACAGGAGCTACCTTCTTTACTCGGAGGTACAATCCTCTGGAACTCAAAGAATTAAAAGACCTAAAAGCAGCAGTAACAGATTATGGCCCTATAGCACCCTTTACCCTGGCCATGCTAGAAAATCTTAGTGATCGATGGCTCACACCAAATGATTGGTTTTCTTTAACTCGAGCTGTCTTGTCAGGTGGAGATTATGTCCTCTGGAGTACAGAGTTTGTAGAAAATTGCCGAGAAACAGCACAACGTAATAATGAAAGTAAAAATTCACGCTCTTGGACCAGAGACAAGCTTCTCAGTTGCAGTCCTTATGACACCAATGAAGCACAAATACAAAACGCGGCTCTTAAAGCCTGGTGACACCTTCCCCCAAAGGGGCCCACCACCTCCTCTCTGGCAAAGATCCGCCAGGGCCCGGATGAGTCATATGCTGAGTTCATCAGCCGCCTTACAAACGCTGCCGAAAGGCTAGTGGGAGAATCCGAAGATAGTGCCTTTGTAAAACATTTGGCTTATGAAAATGCTAATTCTGCCTTCCAAGAAGCAATTAGACCCCATCGGCAAGGCGCCCTTTCAGATTATATTAAACTGTGCTCAGGAATAGGGACCTCCCATGCCCTAGGACTGGCTATAGGAGCTGCACTTAAAGATTTAACCAAGACCCAACCATCTAAGCCCTGCTTTAACTGCAAACAACCTGGACATTTTGCTAGGGAGTGTCCTACGGGGCCCTTGCCTCGCAAACCTCCAACAACTATCTGCCC
>NW_008343717.1:1147174-1155242 GCF_000622305.1 Nannospalax galili | reverse complement strand
CAAAGTTCAAAAATAATAACATGGAGGGATGATGAGGGTAACACTGGACAAATTCAACCTTATATAGTACCTGGATTGCCCTTTAACCTTTGGGGCCAGGATATTATGGCACAAATGAAGCTTCTCATGTGTAGTTCTAATGAAATCATAACCCAACAAATGCTAAAACAAGGATATTTACCCGGACAAGGACTAGGAAAAAATTCACAAGGCATAAGACAACCCATAAAGCCCTGTCAACATCCTACCCATCAAGGACTGGGCTTTAAAATTTTTTAACAACGGCCATTGCCCTCCCTGTACCCCATGCAGACAAAATAAATTGGAAAACTACAGATCCTGTATGGGTGGACCAATGGCCACTAACTATGGAAAAATTAGAAGCAGCCAGCAAGCTAGTACAGGAGCAATTAACGGCTGGCCACATAGAACCAACTACTTCCCCCTGGAATACTCCTATCTTTGTTATAAAAAAGAAAACAGGGTCATGGAGGCTTTTATAAGATTTGAGAGCCATTAATCAGACCATGTACCCCATGGGGGCCTTACAACCTGACCTCCCTTCTCCTGTTGCCATCCCTTCAGGATATTTTAAAATTATTGTAGATCTCAAAGACTGCTTCTTTACTATTCCTCTTCACCCCTCTGATTGAGAACACTTCGCATTTAGCCTAACTGCCATTAATTTTAAAGGACCAATGCAATGTTATCAATGGAAAGTCCTTCCACAAGGCATGGCTAATAGTCCTACCTTGTGTCAGAAGTTTGTTGTGCAAGCTGTAGACCCCCTTCATTCTCAATGGCCTAATATTTATATAATTCACTATATGGATGATATTTTGTTAGCAGGCGCCATTGCTTCCCAAGTAATTCAATGCAGCCAAGCCCTCACAAAACAACTTACTCTTTTTGGCTTACAAATAGCACCAAATAAAATACAACTAAAAGAACCCTACTTCTATCTAGGTTTTGAGCTCCATAATAATTTCATAAAAACTCAAAAAATTCAATTAAAAACCTCCCAATTAAAAACATTAAACGATTTTCAAAAGTTTCTAGGAGATATAAATTGGCTCAGACCCTATCTTAAACTTACTACCGGTGCACTAAAACCCCTCTTTGATATCTTACAAGGCAGCCCTGATCCTCTATCTCCAAGAGCCCTAACACCAGCCGCCCAAGAGGCCCTCCACTTAGTGGAAGATACAATTCAACAACAACAAATTACCCATCTAACATACAATAAACCTTTTTCTTTAATAATATGCCCTACCCCTCATATGCCCACCAGAGTATTATGGCAGGATGACCCTTTGCTTTGGATACATTTACCTGCCTCCCCCCCACAAGGTCCTTTCTACATAAACTTCTCAAAAAACCCTTTAATTAACATAAACCTATTCCAATAGGACCTAACCCTGTCTTAATTGCTCCTCCTGTTCCTGCTCCTATCTACAATTCGCTCGATTGCACCCCTTTGTGTTTCCCATAGTTACATCCACTAAACCTCTTAGAGACGCTTTATTAGTTTTTACAGATGGCTGCTCTAATGGTATGGCCACCTATACAGTAAATAATCAAGAATTTACTAAATTATCTCCTTTTAAATCTGCTCAACTCGTAGAACTATATGTGGTTGCACAAGTTTTTGTAAATTTCCTCAATCCCCCTTTAATTTATATACTGATAGTGCTTATATAGCCTCTTCCATACCTTTATTAGAAACAGTTCCCTATATAAAACCCTCTACCAATGCTGTTCCCCTTTTCTCAAAACTCCAATGCTTAATAGTTCAAAGAAAGGCCCCCTTTTTTATTGGACATCTTAGAGCTCATACCGATCTTCCAGGGCCGTTAGCCCAAGGAAATGCCCTTACAGATAAAAACACCCGATTATTATTCACTATTTATGCTGACCCCATTAATGAGGCCTGACAGGCCCACACTATCCATCATCTAAATACTAATACTCTACGCCTCATGTTTAAAATCACCAGAGAGCAGGCCCGCCAAATTGTTAAAGAATGCCCTGGGTGTGTCACCTTACTTCCAGTTCCCCATTTAGGAGTCAATCCCTGAGGCTTACTGCCCAATGATATATGGCAAATGGACGTTACCCATGTCCCCGACTTTAGCAAACTCAAATATGTTCATGTAATCATTGACACCTTTAGTGGATTTATGTTTGCTACTCCACAGCCTGGAGAAGCTTCTAAAAATGTAATAGCGCACATGCTACAATGTTTTTCCACACTGGGCAAGCCCAAAAAGCTAAAAACAGACAATGGGCCAGGATATACTTCCCAGGCCTTTCAAACCTTTTGCCGCCAATTACAAATCACACACATAACTGGCATCCCATATAATCCACAAGGCCAAGGAATGATTGAATGAGCTCACCAGATGCTCAAAAATACCTTACAAAAAATCAAAAACAACGCCCTCTATTCTTCAAAAAGGTGTCCCCGAAATATCTTAAGTCATGCCTTATTCATATTAAACTTCTTACAGTTGGATTTAAATGGCAATTCTGCTGCTGATCGATTATGGCATGCTCAAACCAAAAATCAATATGCCCGGGTGATGTGGAAAGATCCACTAACCTCCAAATGGCATGGGCCTGACCCAGTCCTCATCTGGGGATGTGGGAATGCCTGTATTTATGACACCCAGTGGGATGGCCCATGATGGCTACCAGAATGGCTTATCAAGCCTGTCAATATGCCCCCTTCTAAAACAGTCACCGCCCCCACCGCCTCTGGAGATATCCAAGGATAATAAACCTCCTTGAGAAGGTTCCCCTTCTTTTATGTCTTTCAGGTAAATGGGAAACCTTGGTTGGAAAATCCTTGGAACAATCCTCATCCTTGCCGCAGCTGCAATTTTCATTTGGATGCTCACCATAATCTTCATTGATCTTGCCCAAAACCTTCAAAGACAAACATCATAATGTGGTCTGTATTCCTTCTTCTTGCTATTTACCTCTCTTGCCCCCCACAAACTGAAGGAGCCTTATCTAATACCCATACTATGTGGAACTATACATGGCTGGTCCTTAATGGACAGGGGAAGCCTGTATGGGCCATCTCTACACTTACCAACACTCAACCATGGCCTGCCCTATTTCCAGATATTTGTCAGTTGGCTCTGGGTATTGGCTACCCCTGGGACATTGAAAACTATGAAGCACATTTTAAAACTAAGCCACCCCAAAGACCCAACCCTGACTTCGGCCTTGCTATTAATTCTCATGGTCGAATAGGATGTGGTAATCTGGAACGGCAAGCAGGGCTTAAATTCCAGCCCTTTTATGTCTTCCCAGGCAATCATAGATCCAAACAAGCTCAATATACATGTGGAGGTTCCGGTTCCTTCTATTGTCATTCATGGGGATGTGAGACCACGGGGGATACATATTGGAAACCCTAGTCTTCATGGGACTATATTAATGTCCAGTACAATACTCCCATCTCCCAATACAGTACTGACCTCTGGCACACTCTAGTGACCTCCACCTGCAAAAACCAATGGTGCAATACCCTAAAAATTACTTTTACTGAACCAGGGAAGTGAGCCACAGATTGGGAACACAGATATTCCTGGGGGCTCACTCTGTATAAAGACAGCCCTGATGATGGACTCATATTTAAAATTAAACTTCTCAAAGAACACTTTAATCAACATAAATCTATTCCAATAGGACCTAACCCTGTCTTAATTGCTCCTCCTGTTCCTGCTCCTACCAAACCACCTCCAGCCAAAAATCTTGTTTCTACTATTAATATTTCTTTATCCCCTGTATCCTTCAATGCCACTATTTCTATATCTATGGCCCATATCTTGGCCCCTGGCAAGCCTAAAACGTACAAAAAATGTCATATTACAATTATTTAATGGAACACATCAAGCTATAAATAATTCCTTAGGTAACTGTTGGCTTTATTTAAATTCTCAACCACCCTTTTATGAAGGAATAGTCATTCTCCTCTCAAAAAATTTTAAATATTCAAATAATTCTTACAATTGTCCATGGCCAGAAAAACATACTAAGGGCCTAACCCTGGCCCGCATTGTAGGACAAGGTACATGCCTGTCCACAGACACCACATCTTCTATGTTGTATCAACCATATTGTAATTCCACTATTATACCCCACAAAAATGCTAGTATAATACAGGCTCCACCAAATTCATGGTGGGTTTGTGAGGATGGCATTACACCTTGCATATATCTTCAACAATTTTATAAACATAATTATTTCTGTCTGCTGATACAACTCATTCCCTGCCTCTCCTACCATACTCCTCAATCCCTTCTAGAAGTTTGGGACCCTCCCACTAACCATCCTCGTTCTAAAAGAGAAGCAGTCTCTGCCCTCACAATTTCAGTCCTTCTAGATTTAGGTGCGGCAGGTACAGGAACCAGTGTGGCTTCCCTCCTGATTGGCAACTCCAAGTTTGATGCTCTACAAGCTGCCATTGAAGAAGATGTCCGGCGATTACAACAAGGCGTAGATGACTTAGCTGTCTCCCTTTCTTCTTTGGCTGAATTGGTCTTACAAAACCGACGTGGTCTAGACTTATTGTTTCTACAACAAGGAGGTCTATGTGCAGTGCTAAAAGAAGAATGCTGCTTTTACATAGACAAAACAGGGGCAGTAAGGGATAGTATGAAAATTTTAAGAGAAAGCTTAGACAAAAGAAAAAAAGAAAGAGATTCACAAATACCCTGGTATGAAAGCTGGTTCTCGGGCCCTTCTTGGCTCGCTTCTCTCCTACCAGCCATAATTGGCCCCTTAATAGGATTATTACTTTTAATTTCTTTTGGACCTTGGGCCTTTAATAGGCTTACTAGGCTTATTAAACAAAAAATTGATTCACTACTCTCTAAGCCAATATAAATTCATTATCAACGTTTGGAAATGAAAAATCCTGACGGTCCAGCTTACGATAGATCACTTAGATCTCCCCTAGCAACAACTATAGACTTGTAAATGGCCTTCTTAGGCCCCACTCCCTCTCACTTCCATACAAAAACAGACTAGCAAGAGGTTGGCACATAATAAAAATTCATACAGGCCACAAGCTGACTGGCAGCCAAAGACGGGTAAGAGAAGGTTCTGCTGATAGCGACCTAAGACAGGCAGGTAGCCTATTGCTGCTACTATTGCCAATGACGGGTAAGCATCAAGTGGATACCTTCCAACCTAAGACAGGCGTAGTCACTCGGCATAGGTCTCATGAGACCACCACATCTTTGCATCTTATTTGCCACTTGACTCAATGATGTCCACCTGAGTTTGTTGGAAGCCAAAAGGCCAGAAGAAAAACATCTTTATGGCAGCTTTATGGTTTCCTGCAAATCTTTATGGCCTTGAGAAAGAACAGCCTTATGGTTTTCTGTAAGTTTCTATAAGTTAGCACTTAGTTAAAGAATGTAGAAAAACAACTTTGTGACCCAGGTCAAGTCAGCCTTGAGAAATGTCTGCCACAGATGTTAGTCCTGAGAAATGTTCACCATAGCCGTTAGCAGATGTTCCTTTAGGATAAGAAATGCCCCTTGAATAATCCTCCCTAGCTATAACATCCACCTAACAACACCAATTAGCATCTGCCCAGCACTTCCCTTCTCCTCACCTCCCCCCTCCCAACTACTAGTATATATGCCTGCTGCTTTCAATAAAATTTTGAGGCTTGATCAGAACCTTGTCTTGCCTCCATTTCCTCGTGTTCCTTGTTTGTTTCATTCCTTTAGGTTTTTCTTCTGACCCCCCAACATTGAAGCCCCACGGGCCAGGTCACTGTGGAATGTTTCCATGTTTTCTTTCTCTGATTGCTTGTTATTGGTATATACAAAGGCTACAGATTTTTGTAAGTTAATTTTGTAACCTGCCACTTTACTGAACATGTTAATAATTTCTAGGAGGTTTCTGTTGGAATTTTTGGTGTCTCTTAGTTATCATGTGCAAAAAGTGATAATTTGATCTCTTCTTTTCCAATTAATACTCCTTTAATTTCCTTCTCTTGTCTTATTGGTCTTGCAAGAGTTTCAAGCACTGTGTTAAAGAGAAGTGGGGGTAGTGGACAGCCTTGTTTGGTTCCTGATTTCAATGGTCATGCTTCCAGTTTTTCTCCATTTAGAATGGTATTGGCTGTGGGTTTGTTATATATGTCTTTAATTATGTTGAGGTATGTTCCCTCCGGTCCAATTCTCTCTAGGACTTTTAAGATAAATGCATGCTGAATTTTGTCAAAGGTCTTCTCTGCATCTATTAAGATGACCATGTGGTCCTTGTTTTCGAGCCTATTTATATGATTTATGATGTTTATTGACTTTCCCATATTGAACCATCCCTGCATCTCTGGGAAAAAGCAGACTTGATCATGGTTGATGATCTTTCTGATGTGTGTCTGTATACACTTTGCAAGTATCTTGTTGAGAAGTTTTGCATCTATGTTCATTAACGATATGGGTCTATAGTTTTCTTTTTTGGTTGTATCTTTATCTGGCTTTGGTATTAGAGTGATGCTGGCTTCATAGAAGGAATTTAGAAGTTCTCCCTCCATTTCTATCTTTTTGAATTAATTAAGTAGTATTGGATGTAGGCCTTCTTTAAATGTCTAGTAGAATTCTGCTGTAAATCCATCTGCTCCTGGACTGTTTTTAGTCGGGAGGTTGGTATTACTGTTTCAATTTCTTTTTGTGTTATGAGTCTGTTGAAGCTGTTAATCTCTTCTTGGTTTAGTTTTGGTGGTTCCCATGCCTTTAAATATTTGTCCATTTCTTTTAGGTTTTCAAATTTAGCAGTATATAGATTTTTTAAAAGTATTCCCTTATAATGTTCTATATCTTTCTGGTGTCTGTTTTGATGTTTCCCCTTTCATCTCAGATTTTGTAGATTTGGAGATGCTCTTTCTTTCTTTTGGTTAACTGGGGTAGCGGTCTGTCATCTTGTTTATCTTTTCAAAGAAAGAGCTCTTGGATTTTTTGATTCTTTGTATTGTTTTCTTTGTTTCTATTTCATTAATTTCTGCCCTGATTTTTGTTATTTCTTCTAGTCTGCTGGGTTTGAGCTTCATTTGCTGTTGCTTTTCAAGTGTCGTCAGTTACAACCTTAAGTCATTTATTTGTGTTCTTTCCGGTTTTTCGATGTAGGCACTTAGAGCTATAAACTTCCCTCTAAGGACTGCTTTCACTGTGTCCCAGAGGTTTTGTTGTGTTGTATTGTCTTTTTCATTTACTTCCAGAAATATTTTTATTTCCTTCCTAATTTCTCTTTTCATGCATTCATCATTCAGGAGTGCGTTATTTAATCTCCATGTGTTCATGTGGTGATTAGGGCTTCTTCTGGTGTTCATTTTAAGTTTTACTGCATTGTGTTCTAATAGAATGCATAGAATTATTTCAATCTTTTTGTATTTGTTGAGGTCAGTTTCGTGCCCTAGTATATGGTCAAGTTTGGATAAGCTTCCATGTGGTGCTGAGTAGAAAGTATTCCCTTTGGTGCTTAGGTGGAATACTCCGTAGATGTCTGTTAAGTCCATCTGATATATGGTATTGTTTAATTCAGATGTCTCTCTGTTAACTCTCTGCCCTGTTGACCTATGTAATGGAGACAGTGGAGTATTGAAGTCCCCTCCTATTCTGAGTTGGGATTAATCTGGGTCTTAAAGTCCTGTAGTATTGTTTTTATGAAGTTGGGTGCACCAGATTTTGGTGAAAATATGTTCATGATTGTAATATCTTCTTGATTTATTGTTCCTTTGATCAGAATTAAGTGGGCCCTCTTTATCTCTTCTGATTAGCTTTAGTTTATAGTCTATTTAGTCAGATATTAGAATTGCAATGCCTGCTTTTTTCTTAGTACCCTTTGCTTGGTATATTTTTTCCATCCTTTCACTTTAAGATAGTGTCTATCCTTGAAAGTGAGATGAGTTTCTTGCAGGCAACAAAAAGATGGGTTTTGTTTTTTAATCCATTCATATAGTCTGTGTCTTTTGACTGGGGAGTTCAGTCTGTTAATATTTAAGTTATTAATGAAAGATGAGTATTGATTACTGTCATTTTTG
>NW_008343717.1:1146090-1146672 GCF_000622305.1 Nannospalax galili | reverse complement strand
CCATACCATTATCCTGAGATTCTTCTCTTTCCTAGATGCCTATGATTCATAAGTTTGATCTTTTTATGGCGTCACACAATTTCTGCATATTCCGTTCTTGTGATTTCTTGAATTTTTCGTAATCTTTGCTTGAGTGGTCTAGTTCGTCCACTTTACCTTCCAGTCTTGATATTCTATTTTCCATTTCAGTCATCCTATCCGTGCAGCTTTCTCCTGTTGTTTCTCATTGTCTTACTGAGTGTTTCACTTCCTTCTTCATTTCAGCCTGAGTATTCTTCAATATTTCTAAGTCTTTTCTGAATTCATTCAGAAGTTTATCCCTGTCTTCCTTCAGTTCTTTGATTTCTTTGTGTGTTCTTTAAATTCACTGAATTCTTTTATCATGTTTATAATTGTTCTTTTGAGTTCCATGTCCTGCATTATCTCTAGGGGGTTCTCATCATACTCCTCTAGAGGATTATTGGTATTTGGTGGGTTTATGGTGTTTTGCTTTTCCATGTTATTATTTTTCTCTGTGATTTTGACATGTGAATTTCTTTTGTAGTTTCTGATTCTTGTGTGATACTCAAGTCTTTGTTGAGT
>NW_008343717.1:1136405-1146036 GCF_000622305.1 Nannospalax galili | reverse complement strand
GAATATCTTGTTTGTCTAAGCTTCTGGTTCTCTCTTTTGATTTTATATTGGAGTGGCCAGATGCTTTTGTCTTTAGCAGTTCCCACAGAGGTCCAAGTCAGACGAAGATCAGATGCTCTTAGGCTTTCCCCTGAGGTCTGGATCCCTTCAGGAAAGTTTTTGTCCTCAGGAATTTGGGGTTTGGAATGGCCTCGGTGTCCAGCTCAGGAAAGATGCTGGTCTAGGGCATCTGGTGGCTGTGCCACCCAGATGCAAAGGAAGATGGGGGCAGGAAGCACCCCAAGGGCCCCTGAGGACTACACTGAGGTGCTGGGTTGGTGTGGATGCAAAGTCCTGGAAACGTCAGCCCCTGTGTCCAGGAAATAGGCTGGTGGGTGGTGCAGACCCATGAAACTAGAGGGATGTGAATGCCGGGCCACACCCAGAAACAGTGCCCCTGGGGACCTGAGAAGGAACCAGGTTGCTCTTGGTGCAAAGGATCAGGAAGCAGTGGTGGTTCCCCTGGTGTCTGGGGTGCCAAGACAAGGAATGGGACAGGACCGAGGCTAGGAGGAGAGACCTGTGGGGGAGATGGGAGGGTGAATGTGGCTAGGGGCAACAGAGTGAATGATCCACTTACCTGAGACAGAGGCCTGCTGGTTGGAGAGAGGCCTGAGGGTCATGCAGGCCCAGGGAAACAGAGGGCTAGCCTGCAATCTTTTTATCTTTTTAAAATATAAGGAAATCATTTAGTGTATTAGTTAAATTATTCCACTTATTATAGTTATTTCTATGTGTGTAGTCATTCAAACAAAAGCATAAATAAGGGTAGCAGTTGGCTACACTTATTTACACAGATACAACCGGTTAACATGTAAGGATAAAACTTTGGAGTGCTTAGCTCTAAGTGGACACCTATATCACACCCTCTTCTCCCAAGATTCAGGGATCATTGCAGAAGAGGGGGCAGAAAGATTGTAAGAGTCAGAGGTGGCAGATAAGGGAAACGTGTTTTCCTCAAACAGCAGGGCAGTTGCATATATGAATCCACAAATCTTGTGATAGCATGCATTAGACCTATACAAACTCACGTCAGACAAAAACACAGTATGGATGGGGGAGGCGGACAAGAAGACCCAGTCCTAACTGAGGATTAGTTGGCAATTGATATCTGTGAGAGAGGGTGTCAGTTTTCTTTAAGGATGTGACACCAGGTAGGTTGAACAGGCTCCAAGGGATAGACCCAAACCCAAGAACATGTGGGAAACACAAATTAGACTCCACAGGCCTTAAAAATAATAATAAAGGATACAAGGTTGTGTGAGGTAAAGTGGGATTAGAGTTGGGGGAAGAAGTTTGAGTATTATCAAAATACATTGTATGAAATTCTCAAAGAATAAATAAAAATATCAAAACCTTATAAATAAGCAATATAGCTTTAAACCTCAATAATAGTCACTGTTGTGAGCATTTTCTCTGTGAAAAGATACCAATCTAAATTCTTAACATGTAGTGATTCTTTCATTCCTGAACTAGTTTTCTAGAGAAGTCACAACTAATTACCCCAAAGGAGTAGCTAACATCACAGAAACTTACTATTTTTCATCCTTGAGGCCAGAAATTCAAAACTGAAATGTGGGCAGGGTCAGTTCCTTTTCGGAGCTGTGAGGAAGATTCTTCCCCAGACTTTTACAATTCCTTGATGTTGTAGGCCACCTATGGTGTTCTTTGATGTGTAGAGGCATGATCCCAACCTTTGCTTCCATCTGCACCTGGAGTTTCTCCTGTGTGCACACCTTTCTCTAGATTCCTACCCTCCCTTTTAAACAGTATACTGTTAATCTATTTGAAAATTTCACTCATGTGGTTTGATCAAATCTATCCCCAGTTCTTCTCCTTCAACTCCATCCAGATCCTCCTCACCACATCTCACGTTCAACTGCATGTATTGTTTTTAAACAACTGAGTGCAGATGGTGCTCTACATATGTAAAGTCACTGAGTGGTCCACATACTAGGTGCCACATCTCTGAAGAAAACTCATAAAATAAGCCCTATCTTTCCTGAACTGGTAACTGAGAGATTTGCTATTTTAAACTTGGTCCACTGACAAAGAAAGCTGCTTTGGCAGGAAAAAGTGCTTCTCCATGCTGGGGTACAGCCTTTTATGTCTACATTATTCAAGTTAGTTCACTGGAACTAACATTCCAACATTCTGAAAGGAGGTGGGTATGCCCAGAAGTTGTATATATCACTTTTGATCATGTCTCATAAAACTTTGTTGTACAGATGTCACATAGCTACAAGGGAATTTAGGAGAATGCTATGATAAAAGTTTTATTATTGAGAAATAAGAGAAAATAGACATCAAATGGCACTCTCTGCCACATACTGTAAAAATAGGCGCTGTGGCAAGAAATTAAAAATAAAGGAACACTCAACATTGAATGGCAGGAGAACGAAGCAGATTCAAATTCTTTATAATAAAGAAGAAAATAGAGCACACATTCTCAAGTATATACAAAGCTGAAGGAAAATGTTATAATAAACTTATGTATCTGTCAGTCGTCTTCAACAGTTATTAGATGCAATCTGAATTCACCTTTACTCTTACTCAACTACCAGCGAGTTATCCCCTTGTTTTGGAGAAAACCTCAGGAATTGTATAATTTTATTTATAAATGTATAGGTATACATTTTCTAAACTATTGGGCAAATCAGCATCATACTACCGTCATAATAGCAGGGGCTGGGGTGATGTCTTGGGTAAGTGCTTGTACAATCATAAAGACTTCAGTGTGGATCCCCATTGTCCACATAAAAAGCTAGGTGGAGGGTGCATATGGGGAGGGGGTTTAGTATGATGTATTGTATGAAATGAATAAAAAAACAATAAAAGTGAATATTGAAAAAAACATCCAAGTGGATGGAGACGGGTGTCTCTGAGGGGCTTGCTGATCAGCAAGTCTAGCCTAAATGGTAAGTGTCGAATTTGGTAAAGATACCCTATCTCAAAACATATGGTGGAGAGTGACAGAAGATACCTGATATTAATACCAAATGGTTTCCACATATGCATACACACTTACATACCACCCATACGCATACATACAGCAATATTTAGTCAATAGCCATCTTCCCATGATTGTGTATTGGATGTTTCTCTCATTTAATTTTTTTTTTTTGCTCAATGTATGATCCATATTAAGTCTGCATTTTGATAACCATACCTTGACTATTTTTTTGTGGTTCTGGAGAATGAACACAGGGTCTTAAATACGTTAGATGAATGTTCTACCACTGAGTGACAACTCAAACCCAAATTTACTTTTTAATCTGTAAGTTGTGCCTACATTTTTATTTTTTCTTTAAACTTTTAATTTATTTGCTGAAAATTGTACTGACATATACTGTCCTTTATTCTGAAGATTTTAAATACCATCCACACATTATTGAATAGACTTCTCTCTTTTTGTGTTTTCTTGAAATAGATAGAATAATTGATTTCCCCTTTATTTTCAAACTTAAAAAAAACAGTGATTTAGTTTTCTACATTTGTCTAGACTTAGTCAATGAGAAATTTTATTTGTGGAATATCATGACAGACTCATAGATTTAAATATATTTAATATCTTTACATCTATTTTAGATATAGTTGTTGATGCTCAAACCTTTTCTTGTTTTTCCCGTTCAAATTGTTAAGAAGTCTTTGGAAGACCTTAGTAAGTTTAAAATTGTTTATTTTCTTTATATAACAAAATGTTCAGGGCTTATTTTATCATTCTTTTAAAATAAACAAATGATTTGAATCAAACATTGTAATTTGCTTTTGGTAATATTCTACACCCTTCGTATTAAATATGTCATGACAACTTTTTTTACAACAATAAAATTTGTGTAAAGTTCTTGTTGTATGACAAAATTTATCAAAACAACCCCACTGCAAATTTCTAATTCATAATTTCCATAAATAGCACTAAACAAATTCCCAATGTGTTAAATGTTGCATATATAAATATTGGTCAATTGCTAAAGCAAGCAGAATGCACATAGTAAAGCTTTTTTTTTTTATAATTTGGAATTTTTGAGACAAGGTCTTAGGTTGCCCAGGCTGATCTTTAACTCCCTGACAATGGCCTTGGATTCCTTTTCTTCTTGCTTCTGATTCTCAAGTGCTGGAACACAAGTCTGTACCACCATGCTCAGCTTTTAAAGTTTTTGATAATATCACCAAATTGTTCTCCTGATTATGTTAATTTTGTGCTTCAACCAACAATGCTTAACTGTGAGTTTATTACACAACACGGGTTATTTTTTCTTAAAAATGTTGGCTAATTTAATAAATAAAAATTTCAGGCTGATTGCTCTTGTTTTACTGACAGAACTAGATGGTAAGATTCTATTGCTAAAGTACACACTTTGGATAAAGGGCACAGAGAACAATCTGGAACTGAGCTGGAAGTTTCCTTCTTGCTGGCCAGTTTTTATAGTGCAATGAAAGCTGCTGGGGTAGAAAATTCATCAACAGTCTTACCCAACTGTGGATCCTGCAAGCTACAATAATGAGTTGGTACACAAGATGTGTCCACTGGTTGAATAGTAGCATGACTGTTTGTGGCATAGGCAACCACATTCTTTTTAGATTTTAGGCCCACTTCCTTGGAGGGGCACTTCCTGGTACTGTAAACCTGGTCAAAAGCTTATCACTGGGAGGTAACAGGTCCTAGGGGGGATTTTACTACTGATGTGCTGATGAGCATGTGTCATCAACTGCCTTATAAGCATGCATGTTTATTACACCTATAGATCAGTGCTGCTCTGAGTCTCACTCAGAGAAGCTCCTTTTGTTCAGAGGGAGACAGTTAATGCAGAGACTCATGACTCATCAAAGTGCTGTGAACATCTGACTATTGAATCTTCAGCTTTAAACAAGATATTTATAACTTTCCCTCAAAGGCCTAGGGAACATTGTAGAAGACAGCGGGTACTGTAAGAATTAGAGGATGGGGAGAAGAGGTACAAAATTCTGTCACCTGGTTATGACATAGCTGTTACAATCACTAACACCCTGAAACTTTGGCTACCTGTACAAGACCAGCACCCCCCCACAACTAAACCAAACCAACACAACTCAACCCAAACCAAACCAAACCACACCACCATCACCAAAACAAATGACGTGAAAGTAGGAAGGGGTGGAGGGGAATAAGACAGTAATGGGGGTGTGACTGTGATCATAATACATTGTATACATGCATGAAACTGACAAAAATTTTGGGGCAATGGCTTAGTGGAACTTGTGGTACAAACATAAGGATCTGCTGACCCTTCCAGATGGTTCTTTTTTCCCTATAGTTACCACTCCCTCTGCCTTCTCACCTATGTATTCCATTATACTTTCTATTTTCCACTTTCCTTAAGATCTCTTCTTCCCCTCTCATGATATCCTTCCTAGTTTTGTGATACACACACACACACACACACACACACACACATATACTTTTAAATATAGATTCTTCATATAAGAGAAAATGTAATTGTTTTGTCTGGCTTATTTCTTTTAACATAATTTTAAGTTCTAATCAATTTTCTGAAACTGTCATGACTTGATTTTTCTTCATGACTGCATAAAATTCCATCGTGTATGTGTACCACATATTCTTTCTCCATTTATCTGTTGACATACATTGAGACTGGCTGTTGTGAACAGTGCAGCAATAAACTTGTATGCCCATAGAATTCTTGATAAGTGGGCTACTTTCAAGATCCTATACATTTATAGGCATTTACTGTGCATTGTCAAAGCTTGAAGGCAGCTAGCTATTAAATTTTCTTTATATAGTATACTCCTGTCTTGGTTGACTTTAACTGTCAACTTGGCATAGCCTACAGTCATGTGAGAAGAGAGTCCCAGTTGAGGAATGGCCTATATTATATGGCCCATGGGCATGCCTGTAGGGGATTATCTCCATTGTTAATTGACTAGGAAGGATCAGCCCACTGTGAGTGGCTCCATTCCCTAGCAGAGTAGAAGCCAGTCTGGTCTGCCACTCAGATGGCAAGCAGCATGTTCCTGGTGTATTTCTTTGACTATGAAATGAGTTCCATGGTCAGATAGTCCTGTATGGAATAACAAACAGGCTTACATTTAGGTTCCTGCCTTCAGTTCCTACCTAGACTTCCCTCAGTGATGGACCTGTAACCTAGAATATAAGCCAGATAAACTTTTCCTCCTCTCAGTTGCTTTATGCCAGGATATTTTATCACAGCAACAGAAACATAATTAGAACCTCCCCAAGAGAGATTTAAAAAGTATTTTTTTTATTATTTGTATTTTTTGTGTATGAGTGTATTGCCTGCATGTATGTAACAGCACTTGTGTTGAGCAATGCTGGTAGAGGACAGAAGAGGGCTTCGGATCCCCTGGAACTGGAGTTACAGATGGTTGTTAGCCACCATGAAGGTGCTGGGAACTGAACCCTCTGCAAGAGCACTCAGTGCTCTTAACCACTGAGCCATCTCCCCAACCCCCAGATTTTTTTAGTACAATTTAGAATAACCATCATGGATGTCTAACCAAGATTTTTTTTTATGACTAAGTCTTAAGAACATTTTCATTAAGGCATAAAAAAATGTGTGGGATTCCATAGTTTCTCTACTGTGTTTCTCCTGGAGTGTTCCTAAGGGCAGAGAACAGTGATAAAGCACAACAGGGTATGTGGCAGCAGCAGAGCCTTAGGCAGATATAACAAGCTCAATGATTCTTTGAACTTTATTTTAAAGTTTAAACAGAGTTTTCCTTCTACCACCAAAGATATCTGTTTTGGAAAGCGAGGTTATTGTATGATTTTCATACAGAACAAATTATTCTTTTTAGATGTACAGTTGAATGAATTTAGACAAGTGTACAAAGTCACGCATCATTATCACAATCAAGACAGAATTTTTCCAGCATCTCCAATGTTCCTCTTTGCTGTTTGTAGACAACACTTTATCGCCTCACTGATGGGCTTTCTGGCTCTGTAGCTGTCCCTGTTTGTGATTCTCATGTAAATGAATCACAGACTAGGCAGTTCTTTATTTTGAAGTCTTCATTAGCATATTTAGGGATTCATAAGTATAGTTACACATATCAGTAATTGACTTAGTTTTATTGCTAAGTAGTATTACACTGCATGCCTTATCTGCTCTCTACTCACATTCTTGTTTCTTGATTTCAGCTGCTATGAGCAAAGACGCTATGACTTTTACACTGGTCTTTGAGGACACATTTTCATTTCTCTTAGTTAATCTTAGGAATGAGGTTGTGGTTGGTATGACAGTTGAATATCTAACTTTTTGAGAACTTGCCAAGTTGTTATTTAAAGTGGTTATATAATTTTTGTGATGTGTGAATTTCCAGCTAGTCATCAATCCTGCCTGTCAGATTTAAACATTTTAGCCATCCTGATAGGTGTATGGTAGCATCTTTTCCTGGTTTATTTTGCATTTTTCCCAATAACTATTGATATTGAATATCTCTTGTTAGTGTTTTTATGCAGCCTATATCTCCTCTTCATTTATTTCATCCATTTCAAAGGTGTTATTTTCTTACTACTGACTTTTATTCATATATTTTAGACATGAATCTTTATTATATCTAATTGCTCTTCATTTTATTATGAGGTTGCATTACTGTGAAGTCATCATAAGTAAAAAAATTCATTTAATCAATGTAATGAACTCACTGGATAACAATAGCTTAGGCTAGCTTTCTTTAGACAAGCTTAGAACATTGACATTGCTGAGGTGGGTTATGTTATCTTCTACAAAATCTGTTTAGTTAATGAAGTATTGAATGTATCCTGCAACTTACTGAACACTCTGGGGACATAATACATTGTTAGGTATTGATTACTTATCAAAATTTCATAAGATTTTAAGTTTTGGGG
This sequence comes from Nannospalax galili, assembly GCF_000622305.1. Classification (NCBI taxonomy): domain Eukaryota; kingdom Metazoa; phylum Chordata; class Mammalia; order Rodentia; family Spalacidae; genus Nannospalax; species Nannospalax galili. Next base: position 1,138,127 of record NW_008343717.1, on the reverse strand, counting down.
ATCTAGCATACAGTGTGGTGGCTGTAGCGAAAAGACAAATATATTTCAAAAGAAGAAAAATTTATTTCAAATAAGCAAGAATATTATTGTGGCAGATGTTCTCTGGTTTGAAAAATATGAAGATTCAAGGCTGTTCCAGGTTTGTGACTTAGATCTTTTTTATCATTAAATAACTTTTCTTGCAGAGAAATAAAATAGATAATGCAATAATATTTAGCAAGGAAAATATATTTATTCTTATTACTCACTGATGTTTCTTTTATAAAATGTTCATTCTAATTAAAAATAAATGTTTTCATTTAATGTCTCTTTCTCAAGTGACCTTTCTACACTGATATTTATAAAAGTTTCTTAGAATGCAAATGCTAAGGAGAAATAATATTTATAGAACATTTAAAATTTTGACTTTAGGGTTGGAGAGATGGATCAGCGGTAAAGAGCACTGACTGCTCTTGGAGAGGATGCAGGTTCAACTCCCAGCACCCTCATGTAGGCTAATAACCATCTGTAACTCCAGTTCCAGGGGTCTGACACCATCTTCTGACCTCTGCAGGTATTCCTTGACATGGGTGCGTTTACATACATGCAGGCAACAAATTCCAACAACGGAATACATACATGCATGACACACACACATATTCAATCTGTCATTCAATAAATGTGTACTGTCATTACTAAGGGTGTTGTTTTGTTTGTATCCTTAAACTTGGCTTAGAATATGTAGGAAAAGAAGCAGACATTCAGAAAGGGAGAAGTAAAAGATAACTTACTACTATGTATTATTTTCTCAAATTTGATGAGAACCATTGTGGGTGGGGAAAGAAACTCAGAACAATAGTATTTACTATTACTTGAGTGAGTATTTGGCTCTGAATTTTCACCTTATTTTTTGAGACAGGCTCACTCACTGAACCTGGAGCTCACTGCTTCCGCTAGACTAGCTAGCTGTGTTGTGAGCCCCTGGGATCCACCTGTCTCTGCCTCCTAGCACTGGGTTACAGGAGCATGCCACCATGCCCAACTTTTCTGTGGGTACTGGGGTTCAGGTCCCCATGCTTCCACTTTACCCATTGGGCAATTTCCTGAATCCCTCTTTTGGTTTTCTGAGACAGGGTCTTGCTATATGTAATCATATATGCTGGATAGTTTTGATTGTTGACTTGACACACCTGGGTAGAGGGAACCTCAATTGGTGAATTTCCTCCATTGGACTGGCCTGTGACCATGTCTGGGGGGGCATCTTCTTGATTATTGAATGATCTGGGAGGGCCCAGCCCACTGTGGGTGGTGTTACCCCTGCGCAGGTGGGTCTGTGTTGTATAAGAAAGCGGATTGAACAGATTTTCTGAGACAGGGTCTTGCTATATGTAATCATATATGCTGGATAGTTTTGATTGTTGACTTGACACACCTGGGTAGAGGGAACCTCAATTGGTGAATTTCCTCCATTGGACTGGCCTGTGACCATGTCTGGGGGGGCATCTTCTTGATTATTGAATGATCTGGGAGGGCCCAGCCCACTGTGGGTGGTATTACCCCTGCGCAGGTGGGTCTGTGTTGTATAAGAAAGCAGATTGAACAGGGGCCAGGGGAGCAAGGCAGTAAGCAGCATACCCCCATGGCCTGTGCTCCAGCTTCTGCCTACAGGTTTCTGCCCTGAGTTCTTACCTTGGGCTCCCTCAGTGATGAACTGTAACCTGGGAGTTGTAAGCCAAATAAACC
>NW_008343717.1:1123861-1135888 GCF_000622305.1 Nannospalax galili | reverse complement strand
CAATGGTGACAGCGTGCACAAGACCCATGCAAACTTACACCAGACAAAAACCCAGCATTGGACTGGGGAAATGACTGGAGGCCCCAACCTTAGCTGAGGAACTATTGGCAACTGACCACTGATGGGTGAGGAAGACTTGTTTTTCTTTAAGGGAGTGACACTAGATAGACTGACCAGGCTCCAGTGGATAAACACACCAAGGGACATCTGGAGACATAAGCTTGACTTGATAGGTCTTAACATAATTGACAGAATGCATGAAATCCAGTGGGGGGATGCTGTGGAGAATACCGACAGCAGAGGGGTCTGAATATGATTAAGATGTATTGTATGAAACGCACAAAATTCAATAAAATATATATCATATGAAAAAATAAGGCAGAGAAGTGATTAAAGAAGAAACTTGATATGAACACATACAAAAAGAAGAAAAGAACGGTTCATTTAAATCACATATCCAGTGAGAAGGCTAGGTAATGCTGAGATAGAAAACCCCCGAAGTCCTAACACACTCGTGTGTTTATTTTGGGGGTGCTTTATGTACCTATCATGGGTCTACTGGAGACTGTACTTTCTGTGTCCTTGCTTTTGGATGTAGCCTGAGGGAGGCTCCACCATTCACTACTGCATTGAAGATCATCTGCTGGCTTATTCAGTTTTCTGCTCACATTCCATTTTGAGTGCAGTGGTTGGTTGAAAGAAGATGACCAACTGTGTGTCTGGAGGGAAGGGAACTAGAATGTGTGACATCCTAAATCTAAAATGTTATAGAAGAGAGGAATGTTTGCATCTTAACAGAAGGAGTCAGGAGGGCATCATGGATGAGGCAATGGTTGAACTAAAGATACATTGGGGGGTGGGTATAACTTTAGCATCTGGGATCCAGGTAGCCTTGTGGAGATTGCTTATCTTGTAATGCTAACCAAAATTTAAAAACAAATGGTACATGAACACATTTATCCAATTTTGAGACCTGCATCAACGTGATGTTACAATGGAAAGAACATGATATACCATTTAGAATACATGTAGACAAAAATTAAAAGCCTTTCTTGTCTTCCAGAAGCTCAAACTGCATGCAAGATACCTGCTCTCCCCTACCCTCCTAATTCTTAATTCTCCACTGATTGATTGCACAGGGAATCAACCTGCATCCACTGTGCCTGGACCATTCCATATCTCTCCTCAGGATTTCAGTCTATCTTCCTGAGATTTTTCTCTTTAATCCAGCATAGACGATCTTGTCTTTCTGAATGTTTTACAGTTTTTCTGGCTCATGGTCCCATAAGTTAATGACCAGTGGAATAAAGAAAGTGGGTGGGAGCATTGGGGATAAGATGCTGCCCAAACACCAAGTGGCAATCACAAAGGGGCTCTGATGCTTTGTGTTTGTCTTTTGGAGACAGGCTCTCATTTTGTAGCTCAGACTGGCCTGGAACTCACTATGGAGTCCAGGTTGTCTTTGAACTGGCAGTATCTTTTGCCTCAGCCTCCCTTGTGCAGGACTTATAGGCACCCCATGCTCAACTCTGGTGCATTCTTGATCTAGAGCCCTTTGAGTGGCATTGTAAGAACCAGTCTCAAGTCTTACCAAGGCCAGGTCTCAATGATGACACTGAAAGAAATATTTTGCAATCTTTGGCACATCTCACAGCCTCTTTCTTTGGTTTACTCAGCAGTAAAATGGGAGAGTGAGACAAGATTATTTCTGAAGGACTGTCCATGGAATGACAGCATTTTTTGTCATTATTAGTGATGGAACCTAGGGCCCCATACATGGTAAGCAAGCACTCTTATTGAGATGTATCCCCAGCCCTCTTTTACTTTTTATTTTGATACAGAATCTCACCACATTGTCCAGTTGGGATTATACTTTTGTGTTACCATGCTTGTGTTATGATAACATTTTATTTTATTTTTGAGAATTTCATATGTGTTATACTGGCATTATTTTCATCCTCCCAATCCCCTTCCAACTCCTCCTATGTCCTCCTCAGTTCTCAATTTCTCGTGCTTTCCTTTCATTATTATTGTTGCATATACATACATTTATAAATACTGGTATCAATCTATCATCTACGTATGTATGTATGTATGTATCTATCATCTTCATCATCATCATTATCTATCATTCTATCATCTATCATCTATCTCTCAATCTCTATCATCTATCTATATCTATCTATTCTATCTATCTATCTATCTATCATCTATCATCTATCTATCTATCATCTACCATCTATCTATCCCTGGGTCCATTTAGCAGTACTCTCATTTACTTCAGTTTAAGACTGTCCACTTGGGATTACATAAATTCTCAGGGCTAGTCCCTGAAGAAAAACTGGTTCTCCCTCCCTTAGCGTCTATTGATTGCCTGTAGCTCTTCATCTAGAAGTGGGATCCCATGAAATTTCCCCTATTTACCTTGGCATACCATCTAATTTTTGTCATTATGCAGATTGTAAAACTACCATACTCTGGAGATTTCACTGGTGTCTTTCCTATGACAGCATTTTTAATTGAAAGAAAACTTAGAGTTCATTGCCAAGACCCTCATTTTAAAAGTGAGAGACTGTGCAACTTTGGCAGCACATATACTAAAATTGGAATGATACAAAGAAGATTCGCACAGTCGCTGGGCAAGAATGACATGCAATTTAGTGAAGCTTTCCATATTTTTTTAAAGCCTGCAAAAATTATAGAAAATAAAATTAAAAATAAAGATATTGAGAAATTAAGGTGCCTGATCCTGCAGTTTGGTGATGGCCAGAGCCCTTTCATAGATGTTGTGTCTCAGAAATAACACAATTTTATTCTAAAAGGAAAAGGGCATCAGCTGCAGATGTAGTTCACTGGTGGAGTAATTTCCCTTCAGTTTAGACCAGAAAACAAATATCCAGTGATGCATAGGCGCTAGATGTAACTCTGAACATAGTTCCCATCTCCTGGTTTTGAAGCTTCTCAGAAAGAATCACAGACAGGACAGAAGAGTTTCTGAGAGAAGTGTATGGCAAAGATCCTGAGAACCAGGGGCTCACAAGCTGCTCTGTGATTTTGATGCCTCTTTGTATTCTGTAATTTCATAATTTAGTGAAAGTAGTCAGAGTACATTTGCTTCTTATGTGTATCAAGACTGTACTCTTCCCACACTAAGGCATTAAGGGCAATAATGGTGTGAGGATTAGGGAAAAACTATTATTTCTGAAATAAAATCAGATATTAAAAATTAGCTTCAATTTCTAAAACTTTTGAGACTGCTGAGAAAATTTTAAACATGTCCACAAATATTTTTACTAGCTTCCTCTAAAAGGCAGGCTTACTTTCCTTTAAATATTAGAATTTTATTTCAACTTAAAATGAAATTTACACTATTTTTTTAAAAAAAATTTGTTTTGCTTGTGGGATATAAGAAGAATCTGCTCACTTACTTTGCAAGAAGTTGTTTGCTCAAGTCCTTTCGTGTCGTGTTACTGTCCTCCTGTTTTTCACCTGCTAATTAGGTGTGTCTGGGTGAAACATTATTTCTATAGGAAACTGTGAAGCAAGTTGACAATGGCTGACATGCAGGCTGACTGTTGATGCTAATTACATATTTTCTTGAACATTCTTGCTTGTCATTAAATGCTATAGTGCTCTGTAAATATGGTAGGCGAGAGGACTTCCTGGGAAGTCTTGCAGGCTAAATGTCATTGGAAGTCTTCACAGAGAGTGGTGATTCCATTTGATCTTTGAAGGGTAATGATCATTTAAGAAATTTTTGAGATGAGAAACTTGAACAGAAGACTTTTTGTAGCTATTGTAGAAGAGATTAAAGGCTACTCCTTAGGATAGGCAGAGCACCAGCTTAGGGTTTGGGACGATTCTCTGCCCAAACTACAATATTTCCCTTTGAGGAGTGTTGAGAAGGGCATTTGGGGTCTAGATAGATTATGGTGAGGAAAAGTGATGTGGGATGAATTCCACCCAAAGTGATCTTGAAATGAAGACATCTGTTTCTAGGCAGAGAAGGAGCTTAAAGATGTGAATGGTTCTAGAAGATTCATCACTTTTACAGTTGGTTCAAGGAAAAATTGGAGAAGGCAGTTAGTGTCTAACACAGCTTCAACTTGTCTCTCAAGACAGCTGAATGGTTCTTTTAGTTTTCAACAATTTTCTGGGAAATTCTGGAGGCAGCATTTACTATCTCTTCATGCTGTCAGCCCTTAGCTTTGACTCAACTTCTAAAGGATCACTATCTTTTTTATAGAGAAGTTAAAAATCTGTAGTTTTATGAACTAAATTTTTACTAGTTTGATGGCAATGTATTTCTTTCCTTTATGTACAGAAGGATATACATTTTTATTTTGTTCCCTCCTCTTTCTCTCTCCTTCCTTTCCACTATCAAATGCATTTTTTTCAGCTGTGGAGATAGATTGGTGGGTAAAGACATTTAGCACCATACCTGTTGACCTGAGTTTAAGACCCAAATTTCATATGGTAGAAGGAGAGAACTTACTCCTACAAATTATCCTCTGATCCCCACAAGAACACCACAGCATATATGGACCCCCATGCATACACAAACATGCACAAAAACAAATAAAGAAATAAATGTAAAAATCCTTTAAAATTCATTTTAAAATTGATTTTATATCCTGATACTTTACTGAACAAATGTTTTAGTCCTATCAGTCTTTCCGTTCAGTCTTTTGTGTTGTCTACATATAAACCAGTGTACTTTGCTAGTAGCAGTAATGTCACTTTCTTCTTTCCAATTAGGGTGTTTTTAATTTCTGTCTCTTGCTTAATGGCTCTGGCTAAGACTATCAGTACAATGTTGAAAAGAAATAGTGAAAGTGGATACCCAGATCTTCAGTAAACTCAGCCTTTTCCCATGTAATGTGAGGTCAGTGGGGGCTTCTTCACATATAATTTTTATTATGTTAAGATACTGTACTTCAGTCCCTAATTTGTTGAGAATTTTCATCATAAAGTCTTATTAAATTTTATTAAATTGATTTTTGTTCCTAGGCTTCTTTTAATTTTCAAATTAAGTGTAATACCTACACATAAACCATGGCAGCATAATCAAGTTGCAACAATACCATATTAGCTTCTATAATTATGGAATTCAAAACTTCCATACATTTAGTGGACAATGTGAAAACCTATGAAAAGCCATCTCATTATGAAGCAGTTTCTATCTGAAAATATTAACTCTTGAAAGGACATTGTTGTAGGAATTCCTACTAAAACACTGTGACTTTCACATTTCTCCAGAGAAGCAGAATAAACTATCTATATCTTCCATGTAGCCAACATATGTGTCTGAGATGTGTAATCCCCTGAACCCTTAAAACATATTGATGACTATAATTTTGGTTATACTTTCCTTTCCGGTGTTTAAGACCATACTGTTGGCCCAAATAAATGAATTTATTTTTACTCTTAAGGTCTTATGAGGATTTGGTCCGCTCCAGAGAAGCAGAATAAACTATCTATATCTTCCATGTAGCCAACATATGTGTCTGAGATGTGTAATCCCCTGAACCCTTAAAACATATTGATGACTATAATTTTGGTTATACTTTCCTTTCCGGTGTTTAAGACCATACTGTTGGCCCAAATAAATGAATTTATTTTTACTCTTAAGGTCTTATGAGGAATTGGACCTCAGGGGTCACATGGGATTAGGGGGAGCCCCTGGCTCCTCAGGCTTTTCTTTACCAGTTCCATCTATGTGAAGATACGTCAAGAGGTCCTGCTTCACCAGGGCTTCACTTGGAAGCATGGAGGAAATGTTTCCTCTGTGTTGACCCTCCTCTTTATCCCTTCCCCCTCACCAACAGGATCCCAAGGACTTCTCATTCCCCTGAGAAAAGGGAACATAGCTGATAAGCAACTTCGTCTTTGAAGTCAAGAGAAGCAGACTTTCCTCCACTATTTGGCCAACAGAGCAGGCTTCCCCTCCGATCTCTAAACAGGACAGGTTTTAACAGTCCCTCTCTCTTACTCCCCCCCAGCCCAACTTAAAAATACATCTTCCCACCTTCTACAGGAAGCAGAAGCCTCCCTTTTAAAACCCCAGCTCAAGACCCGGGCAGACATTTTCCCTGCCCGCAAGGGACTCTGTCACATGTGTTCCTTTGCTAATAAACCCTATTTTGATAGAGTTTTATCTGTGTCCTGGTGCTTCCTCCTGATCAACCCTATTTGTCATACGGCTACTTTTTAATCTATCAGACGGTGCCAAAATCCGGTTCTTACTTCAAGGGACCCACCTGGACTTCTCCAACACCACTAACTTGGCTTTCAGGTACACTTCTTTTCTCTGTCCTCCTCTCCCCACCCCTCTCCTTTGCTTTCAGCTTGCTACTTTTTAATCTATCAGACGGTGCCAAAATCCGGTTCTTACTTCAAGGGACCCACCTGGACTTCAACACCACTAACTTGGCTTTCAGGTACACTTCTTTTCTCTGTCCTCCTCTCTCCACCCTTCTGCTTTGCTTTCAGCTTTTTCTGGTTCTCCTCACTGGGAAACACTCTGCCTTGCCTACTTCTTTTGATCTTCTTTCCCATTGATTTTCACCACTCTGGGACAGCACTGTGGTCTCCGTGATGGACCTGCTTCATCCGTTCACTACCTTGGTTCCCCCACCGGCACCTTGCCCCCTCCCCACCTCCTTTGCCATGGGCCTGCAAGCTCTGTTCTTTCCCATTGATTTTCACCACTCTGGGACAGCACTGTGGTCTCCGTGATGGACCTGCTTCATCCGTTCACTACCTTGGTTCCCCCACCAGCATCTTGCCCCCTCCCCCCCTCCTTTGCCATGGGCCTGCAAGCTCTGCTGTCTTCCTGCTGTCTTCCACCCTCTCTTCCTGTCTTTGTCCTCTTCCACTGCCTTTCTTCCTCATCTTACTCTGGATGATTTCTGGTACCGTTCAATCCTACACACACAAAAGCTCTGTATCCTTCTCCTCTCTCTCCCCCTCCCATACTAAAGCTTTCTACTCCCTGCTGTGTACCTGCCTGCCAGCCCACCATGTGTCTGATGTCCCATGCATGCTTTAAACCTGTATGACCCCAAGGCTTTTTTCCCTTCCAGCTATTCACCCCCTCCAGGCAGCTACCAAGAGCCAAGATTGCTAGCTCGCCTGCCCTGGGAATTTTTATCTTTAACATTCTAATTAAATGATAAGTTTCCAGCTGGGCCCACTCTTTAGTTCTCTTATAAATTTGGCTAAGAACACTTTAGGGGACACCTTTTCCCCATTTTGACCCAACTAGCCTAAACCAGCTGGGCAATTTTGCTGGAGCATTTAAAGAATTTCAGGCAGCTTGCCCCATTGACAAAGAAAAAATGTTTAAAAGCCTTTTTTCCCCTAAACCTTTTCTCAGGCAAAGGGGCTCAAACTTTGAACTTGGGCCCTCTTGGGCATCAAGCAACTGGAGCTCAGGTGCCTACTTTTCTAACTAGACCTAACCATTTTAAATTTTACTATACATAAAACGTCACAGGCACTACTCAGGTGAGTCATATGGTTTCAGACTAATGAACACTCATGTATATGCCCTGTTCCTTCTGCTGCCCTCATGAGTTTCCTTTACAGCATAGCTTGTGTCTAGAAACTAAGAGATCCTGAGAACTTGGCTTTGCATTCACAGCTACAATGGTTGGTGAGAAACATGGATTTCTTTGATTTGCTTTTCTATTTGGGTCACATATAGATACATATCTGAGGGTACTTTCTTCTTTAATATAAAACCTAATCTATGGGTACCAGGGGTGCCTTGGATTCTCTTGCAATTTATTTTTGTTTTCATTTGATGATGTCATAAAATAAACAATGCATTTCTAGTTCAGACTAAGGGAATAATGCCAGATTATATTTACTGTTTTTTTAAAGATGATTGTTTTAAGTTTTTACATTGTTTAACATAACTATGGATATTTTAAAAGAAATTAATTTTAGGTTTTGACATTGTTTGAATGACATCTTTATCTGGTAATTTTAAAGGAATTATTTGGATTTTAACATCCTTTATATGGTATTTGCTAATTTCTAAAAATGACTATTTTAAATTCGGGGATTATTTTGAATTTTAACTTCTATGGTATATTTACATTATTTGCATGACATCTTTATCTGGTAGTTTTAAAGGAATTACTTTAGATTTTAACATCTTTTCTATGGTGTTTACTAATTTCTAAAAGTGACTTTTAAATTCTTACTGTTTTACATAGTATATTTGCTAGTTTCTAAAGGGAACTTAAAGATTTTCTAGCCATTTGCCTTGAAGGTGCAAAGGGAGCTGATACTTTGTGATGATTAGACCTATGAAGCAGATGAAAATTTGCTGTACTCCAGGACACAAAACCTTACAAGAGACAAGCTGCTACCAACACATAGTTACAACAATGAGAGGTAAAAAGTAATAGTCTACTTGAGTGAGGGGCTTGAGATGCCATGTCTACTGGTCTTAACTCCTCCCCTTTCTACATTGTGAAGCAAAACCTATTTTTCTCTGGAAAATAGCTATTTCTCTCCTTGATGCTCAGATGGCTCTATGCTTGCTTATGTTCCTGCCTCATCATTCCCTGAGTGCTTTCTAGTTATAATGTCAAGGTAATATTAATTATATTGGTAAACTGTCACTTGCTGTTTGAGCTCACTGAGACTCTGACTCTGAAGATGGAATTGGCCTTCCCACTTCAGACTTAAGCGTATTATCTCAAAATGTGTTCTCCAAGACTTTTCCAGGTTCAAGCTGGCCCCTTGACCCTGTGACAAGGAGGAGAACAACAAAACAGCCTAAGAGTAAAGGCACTATGCAGTTGAGAACTGCTAAGGTGTAAATTAATTCCAACAGAGGGTATTACTGACTATAATAAAACTAGATAATGGAATTATTTTCAGTACTATTTACATTTTATTTATTCTTAACCTAATCTGTTAATGTTTCCTTTTGTCCTTCATATCTCCTCTGATTTATGTTCTTAGATTGACAAGGTTTTATTAACTTCCTTCAGTTATTTATCCCTTAAAAAGGAAAAGATGCTACCTCAAATCTATGTGAAAACTTAACTCTTTCTTTAGGCCACTAATTACCTATACAAAATGACATCTAAATTGGTTGGGTAAAATCCTATTTGTTAAATACCAGTTTTGATTTTAGCTTACTTTCATGGTGTTTTAGGATGTATTCATTTTGTTTGTCTACTTCAAAGGTGTTTTAGTTTAAAAATGATCAACCACATTCTCAACAAAGACTATATAACTAAATATGTATATACAGTCAACATAAATTTATGCTTCTTAAAATTAATTTACTTGGTGTCATACTAATTTTTAAGTAAAATCTGATACAAACTAAAAATGCTAAATTAACACCAAAATACTTTTTTTCAGCCAAAATATTCTCTCTTTAATCTACGACATGGTTCCTTGTACTTAAATATATAAATGAATTTTAAGTACCTCTCTCCCTATCTCTCTCTCTCTCCTTATCTCTCTCTCTCTCTCCCCCTTCCTCTCTCACCACTGCCCTTCTGGGGCTCATCTTCCCTCAGCCTCTACTAAACCTCGGGTTCAACTTGTTCCGTAAACTTCCCTCCATTCTGGCTCGCTGCATTTTTTTTCACTTTTCTCCCATCCCATTCCTTGTACTTTGTCTCCATCTACTGGCTGGTCATGCCATGCTCTCATCACAGGGTTTTCCACTCCTCTCACTTGCCTCGAAATCAACCGTGTGTCAGAAACCCCTTTCCTTTCTCTGGACATAGGACACTATTTCCAGAGATAGGAACATGCACTACTTCCTGTCCAGGACAGGATCTCACCTTTCCTCTCCCTGATGATCTAATTGTGGGATGCCACCTTCTGAGGCTTGGAAATAACTTGAAAATAATAACTCAAACCAGAGCAAGAAATAAAAGGACGCTTTGTTTCGATGCCTGGTTCTCCTTGCTCTCATTTTGTGTGACCAATGCCAAACCCCTTTTCCTCCTATTTCCTCCCCATCTCTCTCTCTTCCTCATCTGCTGTGCTTTCCTGCCTGGACTCATGATCCTGCTTCCACTCCCTATGGAGAGAGGATTTTCTTTTTCTCCCATCTGCTTTGTTCTTTCTCTAACTCCTACCTGCTTGCTCAGTTCTTTCTCTATCTCCTCTTCATTCTGTGCTTAATCTGTCACTATGGGAAATACCCACTCAAAGTCTCGGGGTCTCACATCTCTTGCTTGTCTTCTTAAATCCTTAAAACAACTAGGACTTTTGGATGCAATCAGGCCAAAATGCCTAAAGTTTCTGTGAACTACTGCCTGGCCTCAGTATGAGTTAGATAATAACTCTGTTTGGCCAGACACTGGAACCTTAAACTTCAAAATTTTCAGAGATTTAAAAAATTTTTGCCATTGTAAAGGCAAACAGTCTGAATTACCATACAGACAAGCTTCCTTTGATCTCCGTGCTAATCCCTCCCTCTGGGTCACATGTTCTTCCCATTAGGTTCTTCTGGCCAAGACAGTTTCATGGGATCCCAACCCACGAGGGGCCTCCCCCTCCTTTGCTCCCCCCACCCCTCCACCTCAGTTTTTGATCCTACCATAGCTGATGAACTGCCTCTGATTAGGGCCCATCCCCAACCTCCTCCTGCTCCCCAGCCTGAGGCATAGCCAAGTCCTCCCCGTGCTCCCCTTGCTATACTCTCCCTTGCCTCCCATTCCAGGGTCCAACCCATCTCTCCTCCTCTCTCCAACTCAAACTCCCTCTCCATGCCACAACCTTTCCCCTCTCCAGTGCCACTCTAAGTTCATCACCAACTCTCCTTCCACTAACTCTCCTCTACTTGAGGAAATCCAAAACCTTAAACACCTCCTTGCCAAATATTCCCTAGTCTCCCCTATTCTGGATTCTAGCTCAAATGATCTGATTACCCCTCCTGTATCTAACTTCTACTTTGATTCCAGACCCCTGCCTCTGATATCCCTGCCCCTCCATCCCCTCATGAATAGGACACCCCTCCCATCTCTTCCACTCTAACAATTATAAAGTCTGAACAAGTTATAGCACAGTTTTCCCTAGTTGATTATGCTGGAGGTTGTAAACGTCAATTCCATAATGTTAAACTATGTACCAATTGCTTTTTTCCACCTAAAGCAAGGTTTTCATAGACCACTCACTAAACTACATAAGGTAAAAGATTTACCTAAAAACTTATAAAATACAATATGTGCATGGGTAATATTAACTTATAACATTATCTTGTAATTTAGATTCCATGTTCTTTTAATAAGATGATGCTACACACTACTTTCTTCTGAGTCAAACTACTATCATGTTCATGACTTCATCTATGTCCACTAACAAAAAAATCATCAAAATTAAACTTGTTGACTTGACTATCATATTCTTTAATTAAAAGAGGAGGGGTAAACAGGGTCATTGGACCCTCACCTGAGTATCCAGATGCTCTTCCCAGCATGTAATTTGACCCTAATTACATGGTCTCCTGTACTTGGGAAAGACTAAAGTATATTATCTGAAAAAGGCTAGGAAGAGAAGGCTTGATCCATGCTGGGTTAAGGCTTTCCAATGTAAATACTCTCAGGTCACTCATACACCTCAGCAATCCCTCAGTCATCTCTGTAAGTAAGCTCAGTAAATTCACTGGTTCCCCAGAAAAACCTTAATGTAATCAAACATTGGTTTGATACTACAACCTAAAAAAGAGAAAAACATTGCTTAGTATCTCCAGGAAAAGAAGTCTCACACAGATGAAAAATTTGTTTGCTAATGTTATTGTGTCTCATGGTTATTTAAAAAGGAAAATGGAAAATTGGAGGATGCTGGAAGGATATGAGAATGGAGATATTTTTAAAGAAGGATTTATGTATGAAGATTATGATGGCTGGATATTTCCAGAATTGACAGTGAAATGAGAGAGCTGGGCAGGTGATGAAGGTCTGTGTAGGGTTGTTACAATATAACAAGGATGAGAAAAGGATAATGTGTAGACAATCGAAATTTCTAAGGTCACAGCTTAGT
>NW_008343717.1:1111973-1122556 GCF_000622305.1 Nannospalax galili | reverse complement strand
GTCAAGAGAAGCAGACTTTTCTCCACTGTTTGGCCAACACAGCAGGCTTCCCCTTTGATCTCTAAAGAGGACAGGTTTTAACAGTCTTGCTCTCCCACTTCCCCCCAACTTAAAAAAAAAAAAAAAACATCTTCCCACCTTCTTCAGGAAGCAGAGCCTCCCTTTTTAATAGACCCCAGCTCAAGACCCGGGCAGACATTTTCCCTGCCTGGAAGGGATTCTGTCCCATGTGTTCCTTTGCTGATAAACCCTATTTTGATGGAGTTTTATCTGCGCCCTGGTGCCTCCTCCTCCATTTGCTCATTCTCTGCCAACTTTTTACCTATCAATATGCTCCTCCTATCTATTTTAGAGATTCATTCTAAGGAACTGAATTATGAGATTATAGGAGTTGGAAAGTCCAAAATTCATAGAACAGGCTGGTATGCTTAAAAGTTGCATTTGAAACTCATATTACAGATTTGAGGTAGAATGTTTTCCTTCTCGGTAGAGGTAAATTTTGCTTATAAGGCTTTCCCACTTGATTTGATGAGGTCAGCCTACATTTTTGAAGGAATTTTACTTAAAGCTAGACCATTATGTGTAATAACTACTTTTAAAACGTTCCTTTATAGCAATGCATAGGTTGGTGTTGATGGCTTGCCTGGATACTGCAGCCTAGTCAAGATGACCCAGAAAACTGATCATCACAGACATTCCTCAAGAATGAAGTCCACTTTCCAGTCCTTGCATGTTAAAGATTTGAGAATTAACTTTAAGAAACATAGTCCAATTGAATACTATCTTATGTTAGATACTGGTGAAGTGCCAGGGTGCACACATGGCACCGGTATGCTCTCTGGGGACCCTGCCATCACCTGTATGTAGAATCTCAGCACCTGGTATTGCAGCTGCAACCAGATGCACCAATAAGGCCATGGGACTCCATGTGACTTCTTCCTGGCTCTTGTGCTGTGTTGTTTGGGGGACTCATTGAAGGGCTAAGAGGGTGTCCAGTATCTGTTTGTGTGTGCACAGCTGATCAAAATCATCATTTATCCTTCTTTTTTGCCTGACTGAGATTTGTTTATGAGTAAATTTTTATGTACATAGACATACATATACACACATTTACTTGTTTAAATTCGTATTTGTATTTGCATCATTTATTCAAATTAAAATGAACATATAATTTGTATTCATGAAGTTATTATTGAAAGAAAGAATAAATTTACTTGAAGCAACTTAACAGCAAACATAAATTTTCATCAGCATGCTGCTATGGGAGTTTTCTTTGGCTCTCAAATATCTATCAGTAGTTCATAAACCCCCCAAACCTACGTGTGGAGGAAATTATTTTTAAACAAAAGAGTGACACTTGTGTCTATGAATATTTCTAGATTTATGTCAGAATCTGCATCACTTTCCACTACCATTTCCTAAGTCCAAAAACCAGTGTCTTACTAAGGGGATAATTCTCTGCATGGGAAAAATGAGGAGCAGCAGGGCTATTATGAACTGTGAAGGTTGATCATTAGATTATTACTAAATATTGGTGGAAAAGCCACACGAAAACAATCTGTGTTTCTGCATAGCAGCAGGGCAAGTAAAACATCGACCTACTATTGCATTTTGAAAAGAGGGAAAGAAATAAAAAAATAATATAAAGAAAATGAAAAGCTGACATTGAGTAACATTGTTAAGACAATTATCAGGATAGAATAACTATTGTAGGGGTATGCCTGTCTCTGCCACCCCAACTCTGTGAGTACCAGTGTGCACTACCACATCCAGCTTTCTTATGCTGGGGATTGAACTCAGATCCTCATGCTTGCATAGAAAGCATTTTATTGACTAAACTGTGTCCCCAGTCTTTTATTTCTTTTCCTATTGAGGGAAATTGAGTCCAGTGATTTGATACTAAGACCAGTGGAGTACCATCAGTGTGAAATGCCTTTACATGTTTATGTAGAAAGAAATTATTTATTTATTGTTTCCTTATCCTATTGGATTGTGACGGACCAGCCCAGACCAGGGCAGTTCAGTCTGACAGGAACAGGGTCGTGGAGAGGGTGGACAAGGAGTCGGCAAGTGACAAACAGACACAAAGGAGCTTGATGAAAGTCTGAGTGCAATTTTGCATTTGCAAGGTTTGAGATATATACAGCAAAGACTACAAAAACTGCAGAACAGTCATGCTAAAATTTAAAATTCCAGAGATGAAAGTAAAGCAATTTTGCCAACACATTTTCTTATCTTATCAACCTGATACTAGACAGTAAATTTCTGCTTTACTGTGGTTTTTACTGCCAGCCTTTCTCACACACTTAAGATTCTGCTCGGCTTTGTAGTCCCAAGTCAGGATGGCCTTGACTCATTAAGCACCTCATTAAGCACTTCCAACACCAGCGGTGCCAGGTTGTTACTTTTTAACTATCTGATAATATTCCTTGCTTGTTTGTAGTGGGCCATAGGGTTTCTAAGCTATTTTAACTCTATAGGTCCCAAAAAGGCTATTCCATGTTAGGGATCCATGAAACCATACTTTTCTCTTATCCTACCAATTTTCAAATACCTTCTATATTTGCCCTTTAATGCTCTCTTATTGATTGTTTATCAAAAAGACACCAAGGTGGTTCTTCTACTTACATTTATCCATCTATATTTTTCTTCTAGAAATCCATTATTCCCTGGACTTTCCAGCATTAATTCTATTTAACTACTTCTCACTATGTCTAAAATATCTTTCATTAAAATATCTTTCATTAATAGTGGTGCATCTGAACTAGATTGATTAAAGGATTTCAGTAAAGGCGGTGATAGTGGTGCCAAGGACACCAGGTGCTTTCCGGGACCCCAGAAAGCCCAAGATACAGTGACAGTTAGAAAAATAATAGCAAGTAAAAGCATGCCAAGTACACTGCATGTTTTTTAGCACAACCAGTTCCAAGAGGCAACCTTCCTTGAAGTTCCAGCCTCAACCCACGGAGGATCTCACGGGCTTCATTGGAGATGGCGTGACATTGGATAACCCAAACATAATTATCTTCTTATTTGAGAACAATAAGTTCTTTACAATGATGAATTCTGGCAACACATACCCTTCTAAGCTCTGTCCATTTGGCAGCTAAGATTATGGCATATTATTTTAGTCATGGTGACTTCAACTGAGATTGAACATCTCACAAATGTTCTGAATCTAGCACGGTGTTTACATTTCTTAACCCCTGATCATTTCAAGCAAAGCAATCATTCATTAAAAATAAATGCTATTGAAATAAAAATTCATGACTGGAGGAAGAAAGGGGAGTTCTGGGGCTTAGGGAGGGCGTGACCTCAGGGAGGGTTCTTGGGCACTACTTCTTGATAACACCTCCATTTCTCTGTTCATTGGCTTAAAGTTTGTGGCTCTGCCTAATTTGGAACAACCTGTCATCTTTGGCGTATTGTGTCACTCTGTTTTATGTTGCTATGAAAAATGCCAGAGACCAAGAAATTTATTTAAAAGGGATTCGTTTAGTTCATAGATCTGGTACTTGAGAAGTTTGAGAGCATGATGCCTTTGTCTAGTTGGTATTTGTTGAGAGACTTCTTACTGTATCATTACGTGGTGGAGAGTATCACATGGTGAGGCAGGGAGAGCATGTTCTCTTGGATCTCCTTCATCTTCTCAGAAAACTCCTAATGCCATCCTAGCAGCCCATAACTTCATTTAATACTAATCACCTCTGAAAGATCCCATCTCCAAATGCTATTAGCATAAGGCTTCTGGAATTAGGTTTCCAACAGATGAATTCTGGGGGAAATATCCAAACCATAGCCCTTGGTAAGGAATGGAGGTGCCTTGCATTCCTTGATGCAACTCCACAGATCCACATTCTGTGGTTACTAGTTCTCAGAGGAGTATTGGATGAAGACAGAACAAATGCAGACTGCTATCCACATCCAAAGACTTTGTTTTTCCTATGGCCTCAGACTTGGGTATCCTCTGAAGCCCCTGGGTACTTCTCTTCCTTTCTTACAGAGATTCAGAGACTCCTCCCTATCTTTAAAACAAAGCAAAGCAAAGCAAAAAAAAATACCACCTTAGGCTTTTAAAAAGAGTTTTCCAAGTATTTAGACAAAAAAAAAATGTGTACGCCAAAAATCTTAGAGGCAAGGATCATTTTTTAAACAACTAAAAACACTAGGCAAATTTAATTAATTTCATTAATATCAAATTAACAACCATTCCAACATTTATATTTCAATTACTATATAAGCAAATAAGCATGATAATATTTTTATCTCATTAAAAGTGCAGGGCTAATTCCATGATTTTTTAAAAGACATCAGGTTTTACATTTTTGTCTTTATTTCTGTAAGCTAGAAAGACAGGAACCTGCACTGATGTTAAACTAATAAGTTAACTCTCAGTACATGAATCAGATGCTTAGATTTCAGTGAAGAATGGAGGGAAAGTGGGCACTTAAAACTCAAATAAGTAAATATACTGGTGACATCAACAGCATAAGGTTTACTTGATAAGGAGTGTAAAATCTGTGACCCATAGACTAAAGGGAAGAGAAGATAAAATGTTATGAACCTCATAATGCCAAGTAAGAGGATTGTGATAAATACCAAATGTGACAGCCAAGCAGAGAGAAAACTTATGATTCTAGACTGTCCTCAAATGTTTGGTTACATGATCTGAATTATGGTTTTGTGTCTTGACTGCTTTCCATTTCTTTTATTAATTTCAACATGTGTTAACACATTGATCTTTGTGTATTTTTCCAGTGATGTTAGGTATGTTCTGTCCATTTTTTCCTCAAGATTTTTCTTTCAAGGGAAAGAGAAGGGAATGAACATTGAATAAATGATTCCTCTATTTTGGATGCTTGGTATACATTTTGACTATATTATCTTGGTCTTATGAGAAGGCCCAGTGAGTAAAGACACTTGCTGCCAAGCCTGACAACCTGTTTGATACCTGGGACTCACATGGTGGAATGAAAGAACTGACTTCTGCAGGTTGTCTTCTGCTCTCTACCTGTGCAGCCTGGCATGTATGAATGTGCATACACACATACACATACACACACACACACACACACACACACACACACACACACACACACTAAATGTAAAAATCCCATGGTCTTATTTAATCTTAATAGTGATGCCATATGATGAAGGAATGAATATTCACATTTATCTCCAATATCACAGAGATGTCAACCAAGGGTTGGTAAATTCAGTAGTAGTTGAGCCCCCTTAGGCTGGTTCTCTATATTGTATTGCAATTTAAAATGTAACATAATGGGGGCCAGGCAGATGGTTCAGTGGTTAAGAGCACTAGCTGCTCTTGCAGAGGACCCAGGTTCAGTTCCCAGTACCTACATGGCAACTGACAACTGGCTATAAGTCCAATTCCAGGGGATCTGATGCCCGCTTCCAGCCTCTACAGGCACCGATACACATGGTACACTAACATACATGCAGGCAAAACACTCATACACATATATAAAACTAAATAATAAAATGTTTAAAAAATTTAACATAATGACATTGCATATGGAAATTTTTACAGATTTTCATTCCTGATGACTCATCGGTGAAAAGCTGCCAAACTTTCATGTGTTTTTTGCTTAACTTAGATGTTCTATGTTAAACTTTAGAGTGTTGTATGGATCTACAACCCTTGAGCTGGATCTATGTTCCAAATATTCCACTAGTAAATAATATAAATATCAGTTGTGGCATTCTTTATCATTATTTGTATTGGGAAAGACCCACTGAATCGGAATTCCCACAGGATCCTCATGACTGTCGTGATTAGTCTCATTTTGGACTCAGCTTGGGTAAAGCTGAGCGGGGTCAAACAATGGTCATGTTTATAAATCTTGTCACCTGTTCATTTTCCCCCTCTCCTAAACTTGAGTCCTTTTACATTTGTGCGAGAGTAGTGAAGAGCTTTACCATGTTACTTGTTACATAATTTTGAGGGAGTGTGAAATCACAAATGTTACTTCTTTTCGGATTCTTTTAGGATCAGACGTCAAGTTTGAAGCAAGGGGATCATGTGATCACCATGCAGCAGGTGTTTTGGAAGGAATTCTTTTAATAAAACTTTTATACCTACTTTTGAAAGAGATCTATCTTTGCTCTGGAAATTGAGTATGTTAAAGCTGTAATGAAATGTTTCTTCTTCTTCTAAAAATAGAAAAAAAGAATTATGAGATATAATAACATTAAATAAAATAAAAAAATGATGGGTTGGGACTCTCAAAAAATTTACTTTTAACTTAAAAGAGAACAAGCTACGGGGCACAGGTTGGGACAAGAAAACATAGAAGTGAAAATAACTAGCACTGAGTATTCCATTTCCCAGGGAACTACTACTAAGTTACGCCAAGACCCACAGGCCTGTTCCATTCCATACGGTCACATCAGTTTTGAACTCTGAGGGGTGCTTATGACTTTTCTGGATTTCTGACTCTTATCCTGTCAACCTTATGCAACATTACAACATCTGACAGGAAATTGAAAAAAATTGCTCAAAATTGCAATATAACAGCCTTCTCTTTTCCCTCTGTCTCCCCATTCTTTCTCTCCCTCTTTCCTTCCCTATAATTTTTTAGATAAACAGTGGAATGAATAGACTCTGTATGTAAGAAGTCTCCACTGAGTGACAGACACTGGGCTGTTTGTTTTTCAAGTCTCATCTCACTGACTTCTCACAGCTACACCATGAATATGTTATGTTATTTCCTATTACAAATGAAGGAGCCAGGATTAGATAACTTAGTGCATTTAAAGTCTTGTAAAATATCCTAGTCTGGGTCTTTCTAAATAATAGAAATGTATTTCTTTGTATTCTGGAAGATACGATATCCTGATCAAGATGGCAGCAGGTTTAATGTCAGGCAAGGATTTGTTACTCACTCTGTAAGTGGCCATTTGCTGCTGTATCTTGTATTGGTGGCAGGGCAAGAACTCCACCCTATGACTTCTTTCATATGTGCCTAATCCCATTCATGAGGACACAGTCTTTATGATTTAATCACATCTTAAAAGATTTTGCTGCTTAACATCACCATATCACCATATTAAAGATTAAGTTTGGACAGAAAATTTGGGAGAATATATTAAGAGAATTGTAAGAACTCTGATGGTGCATCAGAATTTGAATACCAATTTCTCTCTTTTGAAAAATCCATGATCTTTCTTCTCTAAGAGAGAAATAAAAAGTGCTCAGCATGACAGTAGCTGGGTAAGAGATTTGGCATGTATTTTCTTTAGAATGTAGATGTATTAAATGTCTCTTCTTGACATTTCACTTTGAGCAGCATGTTAGAATTTAAATTCAGATTAAATAACTTGATTGTACAAGGGTTTTTACTTCCTTATTTTAAATTTATTTGATTCTTCTCTTGTAGGAATGAAATGGAAAATTTCAAGAGTGAGTCTTCAGTATCATCAGGATTTCATTAAAACTAGCAGTCTTGAAATTGGCCTGTTTTTATTCAGCAATTACCTTTCATTTTGATGCAAAGGAAAGAAGACTTAAGGAAAAGAAGGGAGAATAAGCAATTTGACACTGACATGAGGGGAGAGAGGTTACTTCTGAGTTTGGTATGTTTTCAGTAAGAATTCAGATTAAGACTAAGCTGATTAACGTATCTGATAATAAAGCTTATAGTGAGATTTCTTCTGTGGCTTAGGGCCAGAAAACTCCCTGAAACAGAACCACTGTGAGTCTTAAATATTTCTTCTTAATATTTTAACTCTAACTTCATCTTCTAAGATTTTTAAAAAGTAAAGGTATCCTGTGTGAGTACAGAATGTAATATAAGAAAAGAAAAACCAAGCAAATATAATTCTTAGGACAAAAACATGATGCCAGCCAATAGGGAAAGATCTCATTTTGAAGTCTATTTTGAAAACTAAGTTTTTCAAGAAATAACAAGGTAAAAATTAGTTTGACTATTTAGTTGACTGTTGTCGAAAAGATGGCCACTCCTGTTTCCAAGTCTGTCCTGCTTGTACCTATCTAAACATGAAAAATGAATAAATCATGATACATAAAATTACAATTGTCTCATTTCTTTATTGGTATCAGGTGTTGTGGTTCTGTTTTTTATTTTTTTCAATTCTCTAATCAGATGTATAAACACAGCCTATTTGAGTCAGTTGGGAAGTGTTACAGAGAAGCAGCACCATGTGGCTTCATGGTTTATGTATTTTTAATTTCTGTAATTTAGGGGTTTAATGAATATAGATGAGATCATTGCATTGGCCTAGAGATATTCGCCTGATAGAAATAGCCATCAGAAATGCATCTGCATAAATTAGTCTCAACTTCAGAGACTTAACTGATAGAAATATAATCATTGGGCATTTAGAATACAAATTGTCTGGTTTGCTTTCAAAATATTTGCAAGCATAAATGTCTGTCTATTTGAGTGTAAGCAATATGTATTAAGTTAAATGTAAGCTTGTGAACATATTTTTAATGGATTTCTAAAAAACTAAGCTGTACTTTCATAGCATTTGAGGAGGTGGTAACTTGAAAATCTAGCTAAAAACAATGTGTGCAGAGGAAAAATCTAGATGGTCAGTTGGTTAATTAGATTTTTGGAATCCTGTAAAAAGTGGGCATTTTGGGGCTGGAGAGATTAAGTACACTGGTTGCTCTTGCAGAAGACCTGGGTTTGGTTCCTAACACCCACATGGCAGCTAACAACCATCTGTAACTCCAGTTCTAGGGGATCCAACACTGTCTTCTGACCTTCAGAGGCACTGTATGACATGTGTGCATCTACATACATGCAGGCAATACACTCTAAACATAAAATAAAAATAATAAATAAAAGTGGGCATTTGTTGTTGAACATAACATTTTAAACAAAATGGCTATTATATACATGTATAGATAAGTATATATTTTATTATTTATATATGTGGTATATTCTTTATTAGCTAATATTTGAACCCCCAACATATAGCAACATGTAAATGATATGTATATATGGTCATATACTTTTTGTACATATAAATTTACAAATTCACATTCTGCTACACTAAATGATTTTGCAAACATAGATATTTTGAAAGTGTAAGAAAAATTAAAACTTTAGTATTTAACTTTCTATTTCGATTGTGATATAAAAACCCATTTTTCTGCTACTGAAATTGTGTCAGTGTTATTTTGGTGGCTTTTTAAATGTCTTGATCATTATGTCACCATATGTACTAACTGTGAGGCTTGTAATGGATGAAAATTTATACCTTAAATATTCTTCATAATAATATCAGAGTTTGGAGATCCAATTTTCTTTCATTATATAATTATTATTTTACCCTTGAATGGGAATTATAGGAACTTATTCCCCCAGAAGAACTATAAATTTTGACATTTTCTTGTTTAAAACAGTTATTTATATTAACCACCTGCATAGTTTTGTAGATAGCCCTTAAAGCCATGCGTCCATTTTGTGAGGCTTGAGTTAGAACAGTTGAAATGATGTTTCTTGTAAACATACTTAATTGAAAACCCAACTGTAAATCTTGACAAATATTCAGTGTCCTTTCTGTAGGACTTGCCCTCCCTCCTCTTTCAACTTTCTCCGAGGTCCTCCTTGATATTTGACATGTACCAGACGATACAGAAAGTGTTCAAAGACTCAAACATGTATTTAGGTTTTGGTAAGTCTGCAACCAAATCGCTAATTTTCTCTGTGCCCCGGTGGATTATCATGGCAAATCCT
Organism: Nannospalax galili; assembly: GCF_000622305.1. Lineage (NCBI taxonomy): Eukaryota > Metazoa > Chordata > Mammalia > Rodentia > Spalacidae > Nannospalax > Nannospalax galili. The sequence goes on along the minus strand of NW_008343717.1, from coordinate 1,112,825 downwards.
AGGGTGCACTCATCGTGACACTTTGGAGGTCCCTGGCATACATGTATATGTATATGACAAGTAAATGAATGATCTAGAAAAGTGTAGGCATTTGGACTGCCTCTGTGAAAATAGGAGCTTCAATTCACACATTTGTTTTTTTAAATAGAGGCACATAGACATTTGGAAATCAGCCATAGTAATACAGAAGGGGCAAAAGCCATCCACAAAACTCTGTGTCCTTTCATTTCATAAAGTCCTAGCACTCTGTTCCCTATTCTACTTGTTTTCTTCCAATGATTTGTCTATAGCCCTTTACTCTCTATATTCCAAGGGCACATGAATATTAACATTTAAGGCACCCCCAGAATCTCTAATATAATCCTGTTCAATAAATGCATTGTCACTGCAGTGCTTTACAGATGGATATCCAGTTCTGGGTGTTTATTTAATTGAAGTCAGATGTTAAAGCTTCCATTATGACTTCACATCATTTTAAGGTGAAACATTTCCTATTCTTCAACTGAAGTAAATATGACAAAAATTGCCAATACACAGCTTACTTACTTCTAGCTTGCTAATGTTTACTGTGTTTTTTTCTAAAGTACAAAATGGGCAGGAAACAACAGCCCTAATACTTCTCTTGTTTTGATGCAGGTTAATGTGCTTTCGCTAGGTCCTCTAATTTGGTCCTTGTACCACTAAGATAGACCTAATAGACAATCCCCTCACCTGCTTTTTTGGTAGATAGAAATTGATAACTATTCCTAATGCATTAATCCACCAATATATCTACTGGCTCTATCTTAAGAATTTTTAGAAGCATTTCTACAGAGGCATCTCATTTCAGTTTGAGGGTGTGTCATTTGGAAA
>NW_008343717.1:1095710-1111802 GCF_000622305.1 Nannospalax galili | reverse complement strand
GAGTGGAGTTCTGGAGCTTTACACTTATTTCTTCTCATCACTTCAATATGACAGCGTGCTTTTAAACATACATCCTGATCACTTGGTAAATCAACACTAGTTAAATAATCAGTTTTGTATCATCTTTATAGCATTTTCTCCAAATCTGACTATTCTCTTGTAGACAGAGATGTTAAATGATACAATGTTTTATTTGTTAGTGCATATGGTTTAGTATTTTGTAATATTAAATTCTTGATTTATTTTGGCTTGGTTTACTGGAATTATCCTTTCCTAGTTTGAGATGTGGTAAGCTTGGGAATGCATTGCTTACAACAGATGAGAACATGCTAAAGGATGGAGACATGGGTAGAAACTGTCAATGAGGCAGCAAGGAAATGTGAATTGGAGCCAAAGCTGTAGTGGAATCACAAGCAGCTGATCTCAGTGGTCAGCTGTGTTCTGATGTCCTGGTTGGAAAAGATCTTTCCATGTGGTCTTCATGAAGAATATTTAACATTAGGACCCTTGCTCATCTGTGCTTGTTACCTTTCCTTTAGCAGCTCTGACTCTAAGAGCAGCCTGTGCAGTTGTCACCTGTGATGGATTTGTTCCCATACTCAAGTAATAAACCTCTATTCAACTTAATGCCCCCCTTTGTTGACCTCTAGGAAGACCCTTCATGACTCTGGTGTTAGAATGGGTGTTGTTGGATGTTTGTATCTTAGAATGAAATAGATTATATGGCCCTCTCCTGAAACAAGCTTTTATTAATAAATCTCTATCCATGAGAATGCCCCAGAGAAGGTGTATAATATGAAAATTAATGGTATGTTTGCTTCTAAATTGTATTAAATTTGTATAAAAATTCCAAGCACACTGTTAACATTATTGTTAGTGTTATGATTATTAATTTGCTTCCAAGAAATGTATTGACTTATTCCAAACCCCAAAGTATCTTTAAAGATGTGAGCATGCTTATTCATAAACATTTTCTGTGACTGAGAACACTATATTGGTACCACCTATTCATTCAGAGTTCCTAGTGTTGGAGAGCTCTGTATCCATACCTCCTAGTCACTCACATTCCCTAGTGATGGAGTACACTGTTCTGCTGCCTTCTATTTACTCCCATTTCCTAGTGATGGAGAGCATTGCATTCATGCCTCCTATTTACTCACATTTCCCAGTGACAGAGAACACTGTACTGGTGATGGTGAACACATAACACACATATTAATTCAAATAAAGAGCTAAAAAATCAGAAATTGATCAGTTTGTTTCTTAAAAATTTTAAGTAATTTGCTCAACCTAACAATGAAAACGACTTTCCAGTCACGTCGAAGTATTTAATTAAGGCTGTGTCCTCACTTCAGCCAGGTTGATAATTCTGTCTAAATTGACTGACTCCAGTTAATAATGTGTAGCCACAGTTAGTGGCATTCTAATTTAGGATTATTTTCTAGAGTTTGAATGATGTCTCACTAAGATTTGTATCCCAACCACTTAATTGGTTTTTTACTGCTATCATGCCTCCTTCACCAGCAGATAATGGGAATCTTAAAAATAAACTACAAGCAGTTTGCATCCTTACCTTGAAGTTCTAATGAATTTCATAGAATGCTTTTCACTCTTTCTTGCCAAGTGATAGATTGTAGCTTAATGAACCCTCTGTAAAGTCTCAGTATGTCATACTGCCGCGATAAAAGAGACCAGAAGCAAGAATGAACACCTGAGGGTAAGAGGACTGGGAGAACACAGCCAGCTTCTACGAGATCTCTGTTCTGGCAGGCCACTGGAATAGGTTTCCTGTTCTTTCCCTAAGCATCTTAGTATGGAGATTGGTGAAACAGAAGTTTTACAATAAAAACTAATTTTATGAGGTAACTTTTAGGCTGATTCAACAACTCCTGGGCCTAAAGAATAGAGAAATATTTACAGCAAGGAACTGAATCTCATATAACAATTCTCTGTATTGTCTGATTGTTACTCAAGATTATTTTAGTTTTAACAGATATAAAGTTGTACAAAGTTGTACAACTTTGGCTGTACAACACAAAAGCAAACACAAAAAATGATATACAAGAAAAATATTTGTTAGTTCAAATATACATAAGGCTAGAACTTGTAAAAGCTCAAAAGTGAAAGGCCAGCCTGGACCAGTATGCCCAGGACAAGGCTGCTTTCTGTGTGTCTTCATTTGAGCATTTGTTTATTTGAGGTGAATTTTTCCAGGTGGTAATGGTGCTGACCAGGAGCAGGCACATTAGCTTACAATTGTGGTCCAGAGAAGAAGGAACTCTTTGCCTCTGGTGCCTAGTCAACCTCCCTGCCTGCAGGAAGAGATTCTGACTGGCTTAGCTTTGGAGACATGTGCCTCTTGCATGGAGATATTACAGAAGGATGTGGCTACAAGCACATACTCTGGAGCTGGGTCACCTGCTTATTGCCTTTGCAATTTGATCTTGGGAGCATTGCTTAACCATTCTGAGCCTCTCTTTCCTTATCTATAAAATGGGAAGAGTCGTGATAGTGTTTGTTGATTTGGGCAAGGCAGGTTCCTGTTTGGGACACACACCGAAGAGGGATGTTAAAGAATTGGACCGAGTCCTCCCAAATTCACATTTGAATGGCTTTTCACCTCATATTTCAGAGTGCACGAATAGGGAGGGTCTATGTTAGGGACTGGGTTTTTCAAGAGACAGTTAAGTGGAGATGAGGCTATTTGGGTGAACCATAATCAAAGATGATTTGTCTCTTTAAAAGAAGAGGACATTTGGTGTCTCTAAGATGCACATGGACAGTGGACACAGCATGTGTGTGGACCAAGGATAAAGATACTCTCTCCTAGCCCAGAACAGAAACTGCAGAAAGAAACTAACCCCTTTGACACATTGATCTGACGTTGATTGCTTCTGTTCTCCAGAACTGTAAATAAAAATGTCTTGTTTAAACCACTCAGTCTGTGAAGTTGCACTAGGAAAAAAGTCTAACAAGTTAATAATGAGGACATTTCATACACTAAATTCTGAAATTCTTGGTGTTTTGTTTTCATTCTCATGCTAAAGTTAGTTTGGAATATCAATAATCAACTGGACAGTTGGGAATTATGGGCTTTTTAGCCCCTACCCTGGGGAATCAGAGAAACTGCATTTGTTTACCTTTCAGTGTCCTAAGTAAGGTGGTTAGGCAGAGCAGGCTCCATAATACCAGTGCTGGTTCTTTCTACTCTTCTGTGAGGGTGGTGTGTTCTGAGGTGAGTTCTTCAAACTGGAACATAGACCACCAGCTTTAACATTACACAGAAAAAAACGCCCGTTTTCCATTTTTTATTCTTGCCTGGGACCCTGAACACATTAGGGGTGTTTCTGAATGAATTAATGTATATTAAAATGCTTGGCACAAAATAACATTGGAGAATTTTATTATGATGATATTATAGTAATGAGGACAATTCCCGTGGCAGGGTTGTAAGTCTGTTACCAGTCTGGTTTCAATCATCTATTCTCTATGGGGTGGGAGGTGACTACTGTGATCAGTAACCCTCCTTTGAACTAGATGGAAGATAGAATATTTTTATAATGATTATTAGACAATGGAACATGGTAGGAAATGACCTTTTCCCCTAAAGGTAAGAGTCTATACGTTTTCTCTCTTCAGTGATATATGGAAATGATTTTAGATTTATTTCATTCTCATTTAAATGTAACTCTTGATAATCACCACGCTAATGTAATATGTACTTCAGAATATAAGTGACTATCAATATCTCGCTTACAATCAGCATGTTGGGAGAGAGGAGGTAAGAAAAGTATCCAGTTTATTGCAATTCCACATCTTCATTTCCTAGGACAAGGTACTATTAAATGGAGAAAACCCATAATCTAGATTAAAGTTCAGAGAATATGTCTACTCCTTTAAACTTCTGAGTAAGAAAATTAAAAATCCAACAACTTTACAGGAAGGGAAGAAGAGCTGATATTCCTGATAAAAAGAATAGGAACAGAACATTTTTGTGTCATTAACATTTATCTTTGTCACTCGATTGCTGCTATTACTCTGAATATCCAAAGCATGCATGACTCCAGTTAAATCACAGTATGTGGGAAGTCGGATGGAACTTAACATTTTGTTTGCATTGGTATAAGATTTTGAAAATATACAATAAATTTTAGATTGGATCTTTTCATTTATAAGAAACATTTTATTCTATGCCCAAATAAAGTATCTTCTCTTATCTCCTGTGTTAAAACTGCCCCTAAAAAGCTATTTTCTATTTTAACCCAATATTCTTTCAAGAATATTTTCTGAAACTGACACTCTTGAATTTATAAACAGATGCATGAGTGTACCTATATACATGCAGGAAAAACACACACAAAAAATAAATAAAAAATTTCATTAAAAATTATATTAGTCAATATTATTTTTGGGTTCTCCCTACAATTCTTCCACAGATCTACACTAAATTGAAGCCTCCAAATATTCTTTTAGGAGCTGTATAAGAGTTCCAGTCAAAAGCCTGGCAATATTCAGCCACCTGTATAGACTCCCAATGTATAGGTTGCCAATACTCAGCTCCCCTCTATAGACTGTCAATGTGCATTATGCTGTACAGACCGGCAATGCTGTTTCCTGACGAGACTGACAGTGAATGTTTCTCCCCTGTATAGACTGACAGTACTTAGTCCCCTAAATGGACCGGCAATTTTTAGTGATACTGGGCTCAGCTTAATTTCTGTCCACAGTGTGACTCTAAAGGTGAAGACTTTGAGATTATAACTAAAACTGCAGTGCGTCCATTAAAATTATAGTTTTATTGATTGGAACATTTACATAGTTCATAAGAGTAGATTTTTCAGGCTTCAGTTTAGTCTAATTCTGTGGATGGACCATCGGGAGCAAGGAAGCTAGCACAGCATCACAACTCATCACCATCACAAGCAACCCTATTTATACTATTTACTATTGCCAGAAGAGTTCTTATTTGTCCACTTCTTCACAGCTCCAGAAATGACCCTATGTGGGGAAAACTTAACACACCTGGCTCTAGCAGTGATACTGATAACCAGCTGTTGTAGTATTGACAATACTGTGGTGGCAGAGATCCAAATGGACCAGGAGTTTTGGAACAAGTTTGCTGAAACAAAAATAATACTGTGCCCAAATGGAAATCCTTTAAAACCAGTTTTGAAAGCAGCCAAAATTGCTTTCTTGCTGCTAGTCACTGTGGGCAGGCAAATTTAATGAAGGGTGGTATAGAAAATTAATCCTCTGACTCCACATGAAGCTTGATGATGTTTTAAACTCGATTCTTAAGGATCACACACATTTACATATGTATTTGCTCACCTCCACATCCAAATCTTTTTCATTGTGCTTCTTTCAAATGGTTGCATAAAGCGACTTACAGGAAGCTGAGATGGAGCTAAAATCACTAATAACTGCACATGAAAGATCGACCCTGTTGTTCATATATAAGGTCCTCAAGCTGTGCCCAGCAAGGTGGGGTAGGGATCACTAGGGTGTTTTCTGTGTTCATAGCTTCTTACTTTTAGAAAGGTCATGGATTGCTTTGATTATTTCAGCTTGGTCTTTTGTTTTCCTTCTTGGTCAGAGAAAAATGTGAGAGCAATGTGTTAAAGTATTGAGATTAGACTTAGTGGGAATACCCTGGACAGCACGCTGGTGTGGGGATTATTTCCTTAAGTGAAGCACTTGTGATTTTTTTCTGTCTTCTTTAATGATGACATTTGCCTCTTTTTTTTTTTTTTTTTTTTTTTTTTTTTTTGTTGTTGTTGCAAGTGCAGTGTTTTGGTGAGATCATCCACATAAACAAAGCGCTGCAGTAATCCAGGGGCCCTTCCTCATGACCTTCTCTTATGCTTTGTCTTTGAGCATGCTCATACAGTTCACAGCTCTACCAAGGGGCTTTGAAATGATCCATCACCTTTGCTATGACACCTTTGAGGACAGAAACTGTGACTCCCATATTTCTTTCCTCCCTATATCAACTTATCAAATTAATTTCAAAAGCATTTATGATCCAAAATCCAAGTTTATGTTAAAGCAAACTTACAGAACATGCCTCTCACTTTAGGGCTCCTGTATGCGTGTGCATGTGTGATGGATGCCATCTGTGTGCATATATGTATATACCACACAATATAATGTAATACCATACAATACAGTCAATGTGGTTTATGTAAAATTATTAATATATCAACAAGTGTATAAATGCATGTGTACTTTCTACAAATGCAAAACCTTGTTCCTGATGTCATATATTCATGTTGCCAAAGTTAGAAATAAGACATTTAATTAGTGCTTGCTAATTTGTGCTGGTCAAATTAAAAAGTTATTTTTCTTTTCTTTTTCTCTTCATCTTCTAAATTTTCCTTAGGTTCATTTAGGAAATGCATTTATTTTGTCTGTACAAAGGTAAAGTGGATGGATAAGCTGAAGAGCAATGAAAAAAGGGCATTTAGCTCGGAGTTGGAATGAGCGAAGTGCAGATAGAACAGTTGCCTAGATTCTCTTGAATCTCATTGTACATTAATGTCCTCAACTTTTCCATGACAGTCAAGAGCCTAATTTGTGGAGCCAGATTGCTTGTAATCTAATCCTGGTCCTGCCCTAGTTGCTGTGATCATGGGGACATTATTGACCCTCTTTGGGGACACTGTTTTCTTCATTGGAATTCTAAAGTTTATTAGTGTTAAGAACAAAATATTGTGATAAGATCCCAGATCTTACTAAGTACAAGGAACGTTGTTTGTGCTTTTGCTTTTGTGATTCTACACAGTCAACTTTACTATGACTAAACTAAATATGAACACAAATGTTCATGATTTTTGAGGTGTTTTATCAATTTTTCAATAATGAAATGACACAGATAATATAAAAGCAAGCTGCTGACTAAATTGTCTGTGATGAGGTGTCTGACATGTCCTTTAATAATGAAAATGAATAAGAAGTTTGAAACTTTTTTATAATTTTATTTCATTCCCCTTGTGTGTTCTATTCTCTGTTATCTTTTGTTTTCCATTTTTATTTCTGAGTGTCTTCAGGCTTATATTTCAAAATAGGAGTTTCAGAAGTATAGTAATAATTTTCAAAATAATTTTGGCCATGGAGAGATTTATGTTAGTGCTGGTTATTTAAATATCAAAAAGCCTAACGTGTACTGTTTATCTTGCCAAAGAATTTACAGATATTTTGGAAAACAAACTGATGTGAATTTTGTTGTTAGGAATATTTGGAAAAAAGAATACTTATGATGTACACCACCTATTCTTTTTAGATTATTTCTAATTACCCAATTCTGACAATAACAGATTATTTTGCTACTTAATGTTGCCTTGACATTTTTTGAATGACATTGGTAAGTCATTAGGATTTTTAGAAAAAATAAAGAATTTCTATTTAATTTAAATTTTAGATTAACATTATAATACTATAAAAGTATTATTTGTTTATTTGGACTTAAAGAACTGGGAGTATAGCTGAGTGATAAAACACTTGCCTAGTATGTGCAAGGCCCGGAGTTTGTATCCCAGCAAAACACACACACATGTGCACAGACATTTAACGTAGAGTCCCATGTTTGGTATGTCTGACAATCTTTTAATGTATCAATTCAAAAAGGAAGTCCTTGAAGTTTTTGGTTTGAAACTTTAACAAATATTTCAAGATGGAATGAGTCATCAATTTGTGAGATATTTTTGCAACAACAGGAAGATTCAGGGATCTCCTGAACTTGCAAATAACTACAATGGGCCCATACTAAGGCACATGGCCTAACATATGACCATTTGACTTTACAACCTTCTCACATGCCCTAACCTGTAACAGTGGGTTTTGTGGTCATTAGACTCTAGCGCTGTTCTAACAGATGAAGATCTTCATATGTTTGCCAATGAAAGATGGAAGCTCATTGGTGCTATCTCCAATCCCCTCCTAAGCTCTAGAGGAATGTATACCTAAGGGACCTCAAATTGTCCAAGGATGTTGGGGACTCCTGCTGTGTAAAGTAGCAGTTTCTCCATGTCCGGAAAGCCCACAGGCTCAGATTCAAATGCAGACTCCTTTTATCAGCAGGGTGCCTTCCTGGCATCTTCCTGACTCATCTTTTGGAGCAGCCATCACAGAAACATGGCCTCCGGCTCTGGAAACTGCCAGCCTTTCCTGTGTGATTTTCAGGCAGTCTGACAGCCTAGCAGGAGCCCACTCCCATATGTAAATAGGGCATCCTAAAAGCACCTATCAGCTAAGGCTTTTACCACTACCCCCACAGTATAAAATATCCTGGTTTCCCCCAATTAATCGGAGCTGCATCACCCAGACTTGGAGCCGAGCTAAGTCACTGAATAAAAGGGCTGTACCACTGACTGAGCTGAGTTCTGTGTCTTACTGCCTATGATCCAGTCTCCCCGGGGGGCGCTATCCTTCTGTCATCGACTCACGGAAATCCAGCTTTAGCCGTCCTGCACCTCGCCTCGTGACCTGGCAGCTGACGGGTCCCAAACTCAGAGAGAGAGTGCACGGGTGAAATTGGGGCGGATCTCCCCCGGGCCAGCCCCGGTAGCAGAGACCCACAGAGACCGGAGAAGCAGGGACCCGCCAGCAACGGGGAGCAGACACGCTGCGGGACCCTCCGCTTCCCAGGTGCCCGCAGGAGACCGTCGCCACACTAGCAGCTGGCGCCCCGAGATCCCTGCGCCTCCATACAACGATACCAACTTGACATCGTCTCAGATTTGTCATCTTTCTTACATTTAAAAAAATCCTGTTTAATGGCACTACCTTTTATACGGTCAATGAAACTACAACTGTTGAAGAAATAATGTTGCTGATGAACATATCTTTTCCCTGTTCTTGTCTTGTCTTGCGATCTGCTTCCCACTGCCATGAACCGAGCAGCTCTGCTCCACCATGTCCATCTGCCATGCTGTTTTGCCTCACCACAGATTTATTCTTCTACACTTCTGCTGCCCCTGTCCATTTTAGCACCTAAAGTGCTGGAGGTTCTACTTTCATAACTCTTGAATCCAGCTCTCGTTCCCAACCCCATTTCAGGATAAAGAGGAAGCATGACACTGCCACAAAGTAGAACTGAAATTCAGAAATGGTAATTGACAAGAATATGAGCATTTTTGTCTTCAGCATCTATATGTAGTTCTGAAAACAAGCAAAGGCAAACCTTAAGTTTTCTGATGCCCAAATTTTAGTTTACTAAACCTAGAGCAGTAGATTTTTCTGTTAAATTTTTTGGTTTGTTTAAACCGAGAAATCTGGCTGTCCAATGTGGCTCTGAGGTATTGATCTGTGAATGTTTTCTATGTTTAGTGCAATATTTAATAAATTTTTCTTTTAATGAATCAGTTGAAAGTATTATTATCACACTAAACTACATTTATAAATTTTCTGTAAAAAGTCATGCCAATCCATGCTGTGTGCTCATCAGAGACTCACAAAGCTTTCATGAGCAGACTAGCAATTACCTTTGTGTGTAGAATTAATTATTTTTTTTCATTAATGCTAAATTAATCTTTTCAAATTAGGCTTCTATGTGTCAAAAGCTTTGTGACGTGCAAAAGTTGATTTACTTCACCAGGCTGGAGAAAGAAATTCCTCACAGAATGTGAGCTTGAACATCAATATATTTTCTAGCTAATTAAGCTTCTGTGATATTTGCATTTCTGTAATTATAGAAGAAGTTATGAAAAATGCCATGACAACTTTAATACATGAAAAGCAGCTTTGAACTATGGTGCAGGGGAAGTCTTTGCTCATACTATGCTGTTCAGTAAACATAGCATTATCAACTAATTGAAGATCTTAGTGTCTTTTTTTCTCTACCATATTCCATTTCATTATTTTAAATTAAAAATTCATCATGCCATGCATTTCTTTTTTAAAAATATTGTTTTATTATTACAGAACTTTGTTTTCCTAAGTTACATGTGCAACCTAGAATCAAAGTTTTGAAAACTTTATACACATAATATGTATTGCCGTAGCCTGGATATGAAATGTCTATTTCAAAGACTCAAGATATTAATGGTGTGGTCCTCAGCTGGTAGATCCAGGTGCTGAGGGGAGATTGGATCATAAGGGATCTCTCTAATCTACTCATCAATAAATTCATTACTGATGTAATTATTGAGACATAGATGTGGCTTGGAGGAAATAATATCGTATTTGGAAAGTATCTTTTCCTGGTCTCTTCTTGTGATCTACTTCCCATATGCATGAACTGAGCATCTCTGGCCCACAATGTCCTTCTGCTGTGATGGTCTGCCTCACTACAGGCTAAGAAACAACAAAAGCAGCTGACCATGCACTGTAACCTCTGAAACCATATAAGCCAAAAGAAATCTTTCCTCCCTTAAACGTTGGATTAGCATGGTTATTAACATGGCGATTAAGTCAAAATAAAGTCATCACTGGAGGCTCTGCTCCAAAATGACTGATGTCCTTATTAGAAGAGATATTTGGACACAAATACACAAGGGATTAGCAGGGTTAGAGGAAAGGCTCTAGTAGGGAACCTACTACTGTTATTTTGCTAAATGGACCTATTGTCAAACTGACTTTTAAATACCCGTGGTACTTATAGATTAGTGCTGCTCTCAACCTTCGTCAAAGAAATATATTTTTGCAGTGTGTGGCAGTTACTGCAGAGATTCATAATCAGTCAAAGTGCTGAGAGCAAGTTGCTGCTGAGTGCTCAGCCCTAAACATGATATCTGTACCACCACTTCCAAGACATAGAGAAGAGGAAGGGAGAGGGAGAGGAGGCAGAAAGAATGTAAGTCCTGGAGGGCTGGAGGATGGGAAGGAGTGCTACTGTGAAACAATTTCTCCTGGACATAGCATATAGCTGCACTCATGAACTCACTGAAGCTGTGGTTACCTGCACAAAACCTACAAAAGATCAGACTTGTCAATGGTTCCAATGGATGGGAGGAGCTCATGAGGCTCCACCCCTCTCTGAGGGACTATTAGTTAATGGTTGCTGGGAGTGAGGGAGTGTCATTTTTTCAGTGGTGTAGTCACTGATAAGTGGTCTATGTTTCAGTAAATAGCCTCCACTGTTGCTCACCAAGCCCAATTAAGCTCTATGAATCACACACAAGCACAAGACATGAAAGTAGGAAGGGACTTGCTGGAAAGAAGATGGGTTTCACCAAGAGAGGGACAAAGATGAGAGGAGGTAACGAGGGGGACTACCAAAATTTATTATATACATGCATGAAATCGTCAAATAAAAAGCATGTTTTCAAAATCTTTCTTGTGGAAGAAGTGATGGCAGCAAGGTGGTAGAAAAAGAGGCTTTTGATTTCATTACATCACAGTAAAAATATTTTACCAACTTCCACAGACAAAAATCTTTGTAGGATCTTGAGGACCCAGGCATGAGATTGGAAAACTCTGGTAAATCCAAAGACTGATAGGGGAAGAGTCTCCCAACTGTGATAATAGCTACAGACACAGAAATGGCTTCATTCTGGAGTTGGTTGTACCCTGTTTTGCCTTGGTCATACCACCAGCATTATCTTCTAAGACACCTGGGAGAGGCATACCCACACATGCTTCAGGTGTTGGGCCACCTGAGCTTGGGCCTGTCAGTTGAGCTGAGTCCATTCAGTAACCAAGCTCTACACTCTCTGTGTTGCTGTTCTTTCTGCATAGGCTGTCCTGTCCTGTTCATTTGTGTTCTCAGAAGGCCAACTTGTATTAACGGAGGTTGTGGATCCCAGTGTAGCCCTTTCAGCTAATATCACTCAGAGAAGATGAGTTTTGTTTCACTGAAAAGCACAACTCAGGCTTTAGGCTCCTCAGTATACATGATCTGCAAAAATTCCCTTTGCTAAAATTAAGTGTATGGAAACAAAATAAAGAAGAAGGAAGCTATTCATTTCTTGAACTTTGAACTTACAAAGGCATGACAATTTAATTTCAGTGCAATTTAAAATGTTTAACTGAAATATTTTTTTGGATTTTATTATTCAAAGACCTTTAATCTTTGTGTTTTAATTTGCTTCTCTGGAAATTTGATGGGATAGGACTCATATTCAAATTTGGAGTATCTCTAATGAATTGTACTTTTACTATCTTTCAGTTGTACTTTATCATTCCATCTTATTGGGGAAATTCTGGTGAACATTGGGCAATGTTGCTGGAAAAAATTCGAGATGAAAATAGAATATAGAAGGAACATCCAGAGTTGGGAAAAAGGAATATCCTGAATTGATTGAACTGTTTATAGTTCAGATCCTACTATGGCTAAAATCTGCCCTGCTCACTGCAGTCTGGTCTATAGCAGTCTCAGGCAGACCTATAGTACAGCAGTGGTTGGTATTGAGTAGTGACCTCATAGATGTGGGAAAATGACTGTGTTGATAGGCTGCTAAGATCCTCACCCAACAAGATGTTCCATGCTTGTGATACTAGGGCTTGAACTCAGGGCTTTTACATGCCAGCCATGTACTTTTCCACAGAGGTACATCTTCAGACCCCATGCTCTTGATTAATGGTTAAATCCAAATGCATTTAGCCAACAACAACAGAAAAGATAAGGTGGGAAAGGGTGAATGAATTCTTCCTTCTGATTCCAGGTGGAGGAGTCACTGCTATAGTGCCTTTTTGGTTTTTTTCTGCTCTTCCCCTACCTGTTTGTCCTCTGCTTAAGAGGAAAAAGAGTCTATTATTTCACTGGACAAATAATCTAGCCTATATCTTTCATGACTTCTTGCTATAGGTTTCTAGGATGAAAACATGCATTTTGGTCTGCCCTTGCTAATACTGAAAGCTTAGCTAGACCTGTGGTTGACTAGTATTTCCTTTGACAGACTAGTTAACCACAGGGTTTAGAATAGAAACTCATGATTGTTCCCATTGTTTCGAACTGAATTTTTGGGTTTAGAATAGAAACTCATGATTGTTCCCATTGTTTCGAACTGAATTTTTATGTTACAATTGCATTAAGATTTGATGTCCTCGTTACTGAACCCTTATCCTATAACTGATTAATGTGCCATCTCAGGGCTTATAACTCTTCTCCCTATTTCTACCTTGGCCTCTACCCAATAAGCTCAACCTATTGTAACCACCTTGGCAATAGAGAAGGTATTACAAATTATCTCATCTTCCAAAATTTGTGTTATTTTCACAGGATGTACTAAAATGTGTTGAGAGCTAACAAAAGGTTAAGGGAAGTCATAAAATTATCCCTGATAAGAGAGAAGACTTTAATATTCTCTCTTCAATTTTAATCTTTCCTTTTTGCCTTCTACCTCCTGAGTCATATAAGATTCAGGCTTAACAAACATTCTCAACATAACTGCTTGCTGTTGAGTATGCTGTGCTCCAATGTTCACAGCTTTATGCCAGAAAACTCTGTTACTGGCAAGATGCCATGCCAACAGTTAAAGTGCTACATTGTGACAGGATACTGTCTCTCTTATGATATAGATCTTTTAAAAATATCTTAGTATTTTTATTTTATATGTATGAGTGTATTGCCTGCATGTGTATAAGTGCACATTTGCTGTACAATGTCTGTGGTCAGAAGAGGGCACCAGATCACCTGGAAGTGGAGTTACTGATGCCTGTTAACCACCATGTGGCTGCTGGGAACTGAACCCAGGTCCACTGAAAGAACAGTCACTGCTTTTAACTGCTGAGCCATCTCTCCAGACACGTGATATAGATCTTATGAGTTACTACCGATATTGGAGAATGACATGGAATGAGGGCATTTTTCTTCTATAAGACAGCATTTATATTTCATATTGTAGAAAGCAATCTGCACATACACATTGTAAATAGCTTATCATGTGCACATTGCTATTGGCTTGTGTATTCTTGGTTAACCTTTAGCCTACTTGTTGCCTTGGGAGGAATGTGAGGCTCAGTAGCTTTGAGAGAATATGAACCCTGCTGTACACAGAGTGACTGATAATGAGGGAAAAGTACAAGAAATGGTAAGGGAAAAAGCACCAGCAACCCGAATCTCAAAGACAAGGCTTGACATCTGGTTGGAGGGACAAGATGAACCTTTGGAATGATTGACTGCCTTTGTTCCCATCCCCTATAAAGTACACTAACTGGAGATGAAAAGGGAGAGCAGATTTTGGGAATGTTAGTGCTCTGTCTTCTCAGGTTATCAGTCTCTGAATAAATCACAGTTTAAAGATGTAATTCTTGTTTCTGCTCATGGGCACTTATGGTGACAGCATGGACTCTGGTATTTCAATTACAGAACACGAATGATTTTCTGAACAGAGCTCAGAGCAACCTGAGCTGTTCCACACTCTAGAATGACCACATACCTTGCTTAGAGTCAAAGCCAAAGTCCGTGCATTGGCCCATCAGGATCACACAGAGAACACAATCATTATCTTTGTAGCTCTATGTCTCTTGTATCGATTCCCAGGTTACTCATCTCTCACCATCTCTGTCCACCCTCCTGCCTCCTTTCAATTTCTTTCAACATATAGCAGGAAAGTTTGTGTGTTCTTAGACAGGGTCTCCCTGTAGCCCAGTTGGTCTAGAATTCACCATGTAGACGAGGCTGGACTCCCTGTCACAGAGAGATCTGCTTGCCTTTGCCTCTCAATTCCTAGGATTAAAGGAATGTACTACCACATCCAGTTTTATTTTGGTGTATAAACTTTAATAGCCTAATAATATAACCCAATAGTTTGCTAATTTATAAATTTCCTAAACAGTGTCATCTTTTTCACCATTGTAAAATAACATTGTCCTTAAAAGTCACCTTGAAGCACTGTGCTAGATAGCTTCACTTGTCAACTTGACACACCTGGGTAGAGTGAACGTCAACTGAAGAATTTTCTCCATTGGATGGGCCCATGACCATGTCTGTTAGGCATTTTCTTGATTATTGAGTGATGTGGGAGGGCCCAGCCTACTGGGTGCCACCCCTGGGCAGGTAAGCATTGGTGTACAAGAAAGCAGGTTGAGCATAGGCCAGAGGAGCAAGCCAGTAAGCTGTATTCCTTTATGGTCTATACTTCTGCTCCTCCTATAAAGGTCTTGCCTTGAGTTTCTGCCCTGACTTCCCTCAGTGATGAATTGTGAACTGGGAGATGTAAGATAAAATAAATCCTTTCCTCCCCAAGTTGGTTTTGGTCAGTGTTTTTATTTTAGCAATAGAAAATACCTAGGATACGCACTGAGCGACTCTGAAGTTTTTAACCAATATTTTAAATGCTAAAAGAAAATGATTACAAATGCTATTGGACTAAATGCAATTTCATGTATTCTAATTCCTTGAAAGTCTCTAATCTTCACAGAGTTCTTATTATAAATCTTATCTAGTAAAGAAGTTTGTTTATCAGAACTCAGTCATTCATCCAAAATTGTTACTGACAGCTCAGTGTCAGGCTCTTAGGCATTTGGACATGGAGGTGAGCACTCTATAGCTCTATTTCATTCTTGACGTTGGAAGATGGAAGTCATATGTATTTGATGTAGAGGCTCTCACAATTAGGAAAAGATAAATGCTCGAGTTTTCTTTCTCAAGAATCACTTCCTGGTAGATAACATTCTGTTAAAAATATCCACTTCAAAAAAGACTACTTCTAACATGCAGTGTCCTCTGCGTATTTTTATGTGGACTATGAAGTTCTATTTTCTTTTATCCTCACATCCTCTTAGTCCCTATATCCAACATTATTTTTTAGGTGGCAGTATTTCCTTGCTGTGGAACAATGGCCCTAACAATGTTCACATTACTTAAAACATGAAGCACATCATGATAATTTTTTGGGGGTTTATTTTTATTGGTATGAGTGCTTTGCTTGCATGTATGTAAGTATATCACATGTGTGTAAACACATGGAGACCAGAAGAGGGTGATGGAGTCCCTGGACCTGGATTTATGGATGGTTGTTAGCCTGCTTGTGGGTGCTGGGAATTGAACCTGGGTCCTCTACAAGAGCAGCTAGTGCTCTTAATTGCTAAGCCATCTCCCCAGCACCAGGAGAGTATTTTTTTTGACAAATTTCTTTCCAGTTTTGGATATTCATGTAATCATAAGTATATTCGTTTTCCTTGTCTAATCAATTCAAGTCCTTTCTTTCT
>NW_008343717.1:1067297-1095682 GCF_000622305.1 Nannospalax galili | reverse complement strand
TTCTTTCTTTCTTTCTTTCTTTCTTTCTTTCTTTCTCTCTCTCTCTCTCTCTCTCTCTCTTTCTTTCTTTCTTTCTTTCTTTCTTTCTTTCTTTCTTTCTTTCTTTGATCAGCGTTCAGAGACATGGATTTCATCTGTGATACAAAAGAACTGAAAAAATTGCAGCTGACCTACTGGGTACTTTAAATGTATATTTTTTTCTCTTCTATATGTAGCTAACAAAGCATGTCAAATGTTTCATAGACTTTAAATATTAATATTTGTGAAAGGGGATGAGGAACTAGCTCAGTTGGAAAAGTACTTGCCTTTCAGGCATGACAGTCAGAGCTTGATCTCCAGACCCATTTAATCCCAGTACTAGGGAAGTTGAGATAAACAGATAGATCCCTGGGGCATGCCCCAGGCCAGTGAGGGATCAGGTGAACACAAAACAAGATCGCTGAGAGACCTTGTCAAATCAAAACAAAATAAATCTGATGTGGATGGCTCCTTAGAAATGACACCAGAGAATTTCCTCTGCCTACTACACGAGTGCACATATGCACATGTACTGTCCCCATATGTGCCTGCACACATATGAACATACACACATATATACATGCACACACAAAAATAAAATATTTTTAAAATAGAAACAGATTAATTCTTGACTGTGAATGTGTCTTTCCCCCTAGTTTCTACTTGTGTTTCAGAATTATGGCTCTATTGCATTGTTTGAGTTGATATGAGCACACTACCAGAGGCAGACAGAACTGATTTCTTTTCTTTTTCTTTTAAATATATTTTAAGTACCTTGTATTAGTCAGGGTTTTCTAAAGAAACAGAACCAATAGAATGAATATAGGGATTTATTAGATTAGCTCACAGGATAGAGTCCGAGTAGTCCAACAATAGCTGCACCACACTGGAGAGGCTGAGAATCCATAGTCGCTCGGTCCATGAGGCTGGACGTCTCAGTAGTCCCAATCTAGCGCTGAAGGTCTGATGAATTCCGAAAGATTGACTAGTCTTCAGTCTACAGAAGCAAGATGAACTCACCAGCGAGAAAGAAGGCAAGTGGCAAAAAGCAAGCATTCTCCTCTGCCATGGCCTTTTATATGGGCTGCCATCAGAAGGTAACACCACATTTAGGGTGTGTCTTCCAGCTTCAGATGATCCAATCAAGATTTCTCTCAATTCAGTTAATCCCAGATCCAGTCAAGTTGACACCCAGGATTAGCCATCACATACCTCCATTTTCCCTCCTCCCTTCCCAGTTCAATGTCCCCATTTCACCCTTGGTAACATCTATTTCCAACTATCTTCCTCTCTTGGTCTGTTTCCCTTTGTCTCCATGGTTCCTTTCCATTTTCCTGGCCCCCTTTGTTGTATTGGGATATGTACTCATCTGTAAGGAATTGGTGCTAATTGCAGCAAATTAGGAAGAACATACATAGTTTGTTTTTCTGAGTCTATGATACTTAGTATAAGTTTCTAATTCCATCCATTTCCCTGCAAATTTATAATTTTTGTCTTTCCTTACTGCTGAGTAGAACTCCACTGTGCTAAATTCACCATATTTTCATTATTCATTTGTCAGTGAGGGGCATTTGGGTTGATTCTGTTTCCTAGCTATTGTGAAGAGAGCAGCAATACACATGAATGCATAGATATCTCTACACTATTATATGAGTCCTTTGGGTATATGCCAAGGAGTTTTATAGCCAGATCATATTGTAGGTTCATTTTTAGTTTTTTAAGAGTTCTCCACATTGCTTTTCATAGTGTTTGCATTAGTTTGCAATCCCACCAGCAGTGAATGAGCATTCCCCTTTCTCCGCATCCTTACCAGCATTTGGTATCTTTTGTTCTTTTGAACTTAGCCAATCTGATTGGACTAAGATGAAATCGTAAAGTGGTTTTGATCTGTATTTCTCTAATTACTAAGGATGTTGAGCACTTTTAATATGTTTCTTAGACATTTTTTATTTCCTCATTTGAGAACTATCTGTTCAAGTCTTTAGCCCATCTTTTCATTGGGTCATTTATTTTCTTGTTCCTTTGATTTTTTTGAGTTCTTTGTATATTGTGGATATTAATCCTCTATCAGATGTATAGCAGGTAAAGATTTTTCTCCCACTCAATGGGTTTCTTCTTCACTTTTTTGGTTGTTTCTTTTGCTGTACAGAAGCTTTTAATTTTAATGAGGTCCCTGTTGTTGACTGTTGATCTTAATTCCTGAGCAATTGATGTCCAATTTAGAAAGTCCTTTCCTACACCTATATCTTGTAATGTACTGCCTATGTTTTCTTCTAGTAGTTTCTGAGTTTCAGATTTTATATTGAGGTCTTTGATCCATTTGGAGTTGACTTTTGTGAAGGGTGAACAATAAAGCTCTAGTTTAATTCTTGTGCAGGTGGAGATCCAGTTTTGCGAGCCCCATTTGTTGAAAATGCTGTTTTTCCTCCATTGTGTGTTCTTGGCTCCTTTGTCAAATATCAGGTAGTTTTAATTGCATGTACTCACGTTTGGGTCTTCTATTGTGTTCCATTGATCTACATGCCTGTTTTTGTGCCAGTGCCATGTTGTTTTCTGACTATAGCTCTGTAATATAGTTTGAGATCTGGTATGGTGATGAGCATTGCTTTTTGGTTAAGATTGCTTTGGCTATCTGGTGTCTTTTGTGATTCTATATGAATTTTAGGATTTTTTTCTAGCTCTGGGGGATTTTGATTGGCATTGCATTAAATCTATAGGTTGCTTTTGGTAGGATCATCAATTTATCCTTTCAGATTTTCATACATGCATACAAATATATCGATCATATTCACCCCATACTTCCCCCTAGAAATCCTCCAAGATCTCCTCACTTTCTTCTCCCAACATCATGTCCTCTATTTTTTTGTGTAATCTACTGAACCTCAATAATGTTGCCCATATATGCATGGGAGTGGGGCCATCCAGTGGAACATGATCAACATGACCATGGACCTAAAGAAAACCTACTTTCCCTCCCCTAGCAGCCATCAACTGTGAATAGCTTTTCAGCTAAGGATGGTGACTTCTGTGCTACTCCCCCATGCATGCTGGAATTTTAATTGTCTTGATGTTGTTTAGGTCTTGTACAGATAGCCACAGCTGCCATGAGTTGATGGGTACAACCATCCTGTGGGGTACAGAAGACAGTGTTTGTCCCAATCCTCTGTGACCTTTAGCTCTTACAATCTTTCTGGTTCCCCTTATGTGATGTTCCTCGAGCTTTGAGGTTGGATGTGCAATATAGATGTCCCATTTATCGCTCATCACTCACCAGGCATTTGTTCTATGCATCTTAACAAATTGTAAGTCTCTGTATAAACCACCATTCACTGTACAAAGATGCTTCTCTGATGAGGACTGAGGGTTGCACTAACCTGTGGGTACAAAGACAAATATTTAGAAAATGGATTTCTACCATGTCCATTTAGCAGAATAATAATACTAGATTAATCCCTAGGATCTTCTCAGCCATAGGTTCATGGACAGATTTACAGTACCAGGTAAGACCTTCCGTCTTTGGAGTAGGTTTTAAATCTTATCACAAGGTGGTTGATTACTCACATAGCATCATGGCACTATTGCACCCATGGGTATATCTTACCAGGCCAGTTGTCACTATAACTCATGGAGTTCACTGCTGCATAAGAATATTGATGGCTTTTCTCTCCCAGCAGCCTGCATAGCACCTCCTAGTATTAAGAAAGGAAGCCAGTAGAGAGGAAGCTTACAGATCAGTACCAGCTTTCTCCAAATCCTATGATGAAAGTATGTGGTGTCTTTGCAATATGGTCTTACCATCAAGTTCTGGTGGGTGATCATTGTTTTGGGGGTCGCTGGGATTCTCCCTGACCAAGAGCTCCAGGGGAGTATACTACAATTGGCACTGGACTTTTTATTTAGCAACCAAAGGGGCTTTGGGAGGAATATTAACCCAAATATATATCTCCCCTTAAATTCTTACACACGTGCACACACAAACACACACATATATGTTACCCAACATGCTTACATGATAATCTTCCTCCCAGAGGTCACAGTTTTGTTTTATTTTAAGACAAAGTCTCATTCCCTGTATTCTAAGTTGGCCATGAACTGGACATGTGGACAGGATGATCTTGAACTTCTAATTTTTCTGCCTCAGTGCTCTGAACGTTGGAATTACAGGCATATACCATTACTTCCAGCTGATGAAATTCTAAGGTTTGAACCTAGAGCTTTGCATATTTCAATGAAGTACTCTACCAACTGGACTATATCTCTAGTCTTGATTTGAAAACTGTAGTTAACACAAATCAAATTTGAGTGATTTGATTAGCAATTAATTTTACATTGGAGACTTTGTAAACCTGGGGATTATTAAAAAGGAAAGAGAGGCACATAGGGCACATCAGCTCTGAATTAGGAGCTGGGCAATGAAACCAATAAGTAGTTTTGCAGCTTTGAAACATTCTAGTGTCTAGTTTCCTCATTGAAAAAATGTAGATATCTCTTGTCTAGACTTTCCTGTAAGAATTTTGAGAGAATGAGAAACAACTTTGAGCATTGCAAGAACTATCTATGTAAATGTTTTAAAAGTTGTTAAAGGCATATTTATAGGAATGCAAAATAGTTATTACAGTATGTGTACAACACTTAGGAAATATCTTTTACCATTTACAGGTTAATGAAAAGATTTGCTGCAGTCATATGGTTCAATTAAATACATTGTTTTTTGTCAAATATTTTATAATGTACTTCTACATTAAAATCATAAATGGTGCTTGATGATGGATTTTTATGGAATTAAAATAGTATTACAGAATTAAAATATTCCACCTCATTACCAATGGCAACTTAGGAACTGAATAGAATCATATGCATATATTTTCATTTCTCAAGTAGAAATATTTTTTGACCATGCAATTGTGAAGACAGCACATTTTGTTCTTCTAATTTATTCAGTAACTCCCCAGCTTATAAATGAATTGTTTTCTATTACAAAAGTACATTTTAAGTTTTTGGAACAAAGACAACCATTTTCTTCTTTAATTTAAAGGGAGAAACCTGGGACTGAAGAGATTCCTCAGGGGTTAAGAGCACTGGCTGCTCTTGCAGAGGTTTGATTTGTGCTGGGTTTCATTCCCAGCACCCACATGGTGGCTAACAACCATCCTTAACTCTAGTTCCAGGGTATCTGACGCCCTCTTCTGACTTCCACAGACATTGCACGACATGGGTGCATTTACACACATGCTGGCAATACATTCATTCACATAAAAAAAGAAAAAGAAAAGAAAAAATAAAAGGAGAAACCTATGTGGTTTGAGATATTCTACATTTTTGGCCTTTGCTCAAACTTTGCCTCTATGCTTACATCAAATTTGATTCCACCTGCTCATTAAGACCCATGACTTTGAGTACTCAAGCCATGTCTCATTCATCGCAGGAACTAAAACGTCTCCATGTTTTCTAGACTTCTAGGGTCACCTTTGATTTAGTGTACGGATTCAGTAGTAAGACCTTTATCAGCACAAGCAAGTCAATCTGGACATTTTCCCACTGTTCTGGAAAGTTCTGGAAGAGAGCTTTTGGTTCTGGTTGCTGCTTCTTTGTCTTCCATTTTCTACTCCACACTGTTGTTTACTCTACTTTACTTAAACAATGGTCCAGAACCACAGATGCCTAAGAGCAGGTTCTAGAGAATTATCAGATATTAATGACTTCAACACAGAAGAGGGTTATTTTGAAAAAAATAGGGGCCAATAACATGCTTCTAGAGGCCATTAGCTGTGCTTGATTGATGTGGTGCATATCAGCCATACACTCTAACTTTTCACATATTCTGTCTGTAGTGTATGCTTTAATGAGTAAGCACCTAATCACCCACTCATTCTTATCCATTTTCCCATCCATCCATCCATCCATCCACCCATCCATCCTTCCATCCATCCACTTATTGTTAATTCAAGTAACATCATGAAATAAAGAAAAAAGTAAGCCTATCTGCCTCAGAAAGTGTTGAAACTGAATGAGTGGACACACACAAAGATCTTAGGCAATAGACAGAAAAGTTTAGCTATCACCTCAGTTTTTTTTCTTCATCATTAAAAAATTATTAGTTCTTTAAGAATGTCCTACAAGGTATTTTGATTATATTTACTGACTCCTCTCAAAACTACTGTCCCCTTCCCTACTGTGTGTTGTGTATGTCACGCACTATTTATTTTATATATACACTCTCCTCACACACACACTCCCCCCCCCCCCCCCCCCCCCCCCCTCTCTCTCTCTCTCTCTCTCTCTCTCTCTCTCTCTCTCTCTCTCTCTCTCTCTCTCTCATAGCCTTTGAACCCCACTGCTTTTTATCAACCCAAGAAAAGAGCTCTCTAGGCATTCCAATTCCTTTTTTGGTCTCTTCCATCTCATTAAGAAATTGGCTCATGGCTAAAGTGAGAGGGCTTGGAGGCTCGAGGTTCACTTCTAAAGTTCTGCTAGTGATGTCAGGTGGTTCTATTTTCACAATTGTTCCAGAAATTGTCACTTCTTTTAATAGTTCTCCAAGCACTGGTGTTTGTGACAAGTTCTGCATAACTGCACTGAAGAAATCTGTATTTCCCCAATTACTGAGTCCTTTCACGGTTATTTGGGAAGCAAAGTTCACGTCAGGATTTTCTCTAGCCATATTTTCCTTTGTTTCTCTCTCTTGTTCATTTTCACTCTCTCCACTTTTTTATTTTCAAGTTCAATGTTCGTAGTATTTTTCTCCGCTGGTTTGGGGGATGTAATACCAGATTGTTTTCTAATATAATCAACCACTTGGCCTCATCAGTTTGAACTACAATATTGTAATTCCTCATCGCAGATGTAACACCATATACTCTCGTTGTCCAAAATAAGAACCAGACAGTGAAGCTCAGGTCCTGGTGGGGTGTGGTGCTTCAAGGCCGCTCCTGAGAGTCTCTGCCACAGCCTTGACATAGCCAAACTGAAGGATTTTCTTCTGTTTCTTCTTCAGAATTATCTTTTACTTTATTGTCTGCCTTACAGTCTTGGCAAATATTTCATTCCACATTCACTAAAGCCTTTTTCAAATTACCTTGTTCCAATCCTTTTCTAAGATGTCTGCACACAGGCTCTGAAGACTCAGAGGAATCATCAACTAGAACAGTTTTCCACTTTGTCTGCTTCTTTCCCGTGTTGGTACTTTATAGACTGCTTACTGACATGAAATTGCAACTGCCTCACGGACGGGCCTGCAGTGCACTGCAGCTCCCCTTCCTCCTAGTGTCGAAAAGAGAAATCCTCTATTTTTTTTAACCCATCAAGTGTAATTTGTGTTTGAGATTTCATGTCATGAAGCCAGAATGATTAAGATAAAAAAATCCAAATGATGACAAATGCTGGTTTGGATGTGGGGAAAGGGAGACACTTATCCACTGATGGCATGAGTGCTATTTGGTGCAGTTATTGTGGAAATCAGTGTAGAGTGTCCTCAAAAGCTAGAAATAGATCTACCATGTAGCTGACCCAGCTATACTATTCTTGGGCATATATTCACAGGACTCTACTACAGAGATATCTTTTTGTCCATGTTCGTTGCCACGTTATTCACAATAGCCAGAGGACAGAAACAACCTAGATGTCCAGCAACTGATGAGTGCATAATGAAAGTATGGCACATTTACACAATACAATATTATTCAATTGTTAAGGAAATGAAATTATGAAGTTCATAGCTAAATGGGTGGGATCTGGAAACAATCCTTCTGAGTGGGGTAACCCAAACTCAGAAAGACAAGTGTCTCATATTTTATTGCATTTGTGGCTGTTATCCTTGAATCTTTAGATATGTGTGTTTTATTTGGAATGTCCATAAAGGTCAGAAAATTAATAAGGGGCCATAGGGAATAGAATGCAGTGGTGTAAAGGGAGGGGTTAAAGGGTATAATGGAAAATAATAAAAAAGACTTTCTTCCTAGGTGATTCTCAGTGGTGTCAGGTTGACAGTTAAAACTAACCATCATATACAGACCCCTTGATTTGTGGGGAGATAAGTGGAAATACTCAATTTTGTTGATTGAGACATCATACAAACTTGAGCTAAGCTGACACTTCAAGAAGAGGCATGCTTTTCTGACAGAAAGAGGAGTGGGCAAGGCTAATGAGCCTGGCCAATAAGATGCCCCACAGATACTCTGCACTAAACATGCAAAATTGAAGGTTCTTGCTTTTTCCTCTTTACCTCTGACAGTGTCTTGCTGTCTCCTCATTTGTTTTCCAGAACATCACCATAAGATCTTGTTGTCATTCTTGATTATGTTCTTTCCTCATCTTTTCTGATTAGTCTATCAAGAAGCCCTGTTGACTACACCACTTAGAAGTCCCAAATACTCACTTCTATGTTACCCATCATGCCACTTACCTCATGCCACTTCCCATTGAATGGACTCTCCTTAGCTGGCCTGTCTGCAGTGGCTTGATCATATGTGTGTTTATGATTTCATCTTTTTTTCTGGTTCATGCTGTCTTTCATGAAGTGACAGATGTAAATAGCACAGACTTTGTGTTCCTACAGTCTCTGCTACAGCTATCTAACTCTGTTGTTGTAACCAGCAAGCAACCATGGACAATCCACAAACAATGGGGGTGCCTATATTCCAATGATACCTTAAGTATGGATCTTAAAGTTTTGTGGCCAGGAAGATGGCTCACTGGGTAAAGCTGCTTGCCTCAGAAGCCTCACAACCTGAGTTTGAATCCCCAGAAGCCACATAAAAACTGGATGTGGTAGCACTCATCTGTAACCCTACTACTTGAAAGGTAAAATGGGAGGTAGAGAAAGAATTGGCTTGGAAGCTTAGAGGCCAGCTTCTGGAGTATTCAGTGAAGCAACAGAAACAGGGTGGAAGGTGAGAACCTACTCTTGAAAGTTGTCGTCTGATCTCCACATGCACACTCTGACATACATATGCTCCCCCATAACACATAATACATACATACATACATATATACATACATACATACATACATACATACACACATATATGTACAGGCACAGAAACAGTTTTTAGTTAAAAAAATAGAATTTCATGTATTTGGGGGTGAGATGAAGTATCATTCTTTGCATTTTGCATTCTTTGCATTGTTTTGAAAATGTTTGAAACATTCTTAGCTCATAGGTTGCAGAAGAGCCTGCAGTGGGTCCTATTTGACTCATGGACTGCAGCTTTAAGGCCCGTGATTTATATTGTTCTGCATGGATTTTCCAACATCTGTGAAAAGGACTGATTTTGAATCACTCAGCCATGTACTCAGGTTTCATTTCTTATTTGCCTAAGACCCATGTTACTGTTTACATCTCCATCCTCTTTCCTGATTCCGAAGCTCTGTGGTCATTCTACTTTCATTTGAAATCCTAAAAATACTCTAAAGATGATGTTAACACCTTTATGCCATTTGTCACATTATCCTACCTGCCAAAATACTTCTCTTCTGTAATTTCTTTAATTAGCAGGTTTCCATAAGGCAAATATCAAATGTCTGCTCTTCATTATTGCTTTTTTTGCAACTCAGGAGAGTGCTCTTTTCTTTATCCTCATTCCAATGGTACTTTGTTATATATATTTTCCCATAGAGCTTGTCATGGTATTAATTTTTTTTCTAATTGCTTATCTTTACTCTGCTGGAAAAGAACTGCCTAGCACACAGAGAAAGTGTACAATAAACGTTTCTGGAATAAACAGATGTCTTACCAAATTATTCATTGCTGATAAGTCAACATTGCCACCATTAGTTTTCACTTTGTGCTTGGACAAAACAATTTTTGAATATTCATCCCACAAGGCATGCCAATAACCAAATCATAACACAGATGAATCAGTGTTGCTCCTCTGACTTAGTGAAGCATATTATAGTTTGTTCTGAAGATTTATTCTTATTCTTGCTGCATCTCTTTAGAAAATAGACATGTAGTTCAATAAATCCTGTGCACATGCTATTGATCTTACACAGAAAATAAAGAACCCTCTGACACTGAGAGTTGATGGCTTGGGAAATGCCCCAATTTTTCTGTTAGTTGCTGGGTGGCATCTTACATTTAACTGTGTGGCATGTTATTATTTTAAATAAAGCCCCTCCTCCAAAATTATCCTAGTTAAAGGAAGATGTAGCTCAGAAATATAGCATATTCAGTTTCCATTACTCATGCACATATTTCTATGGACTAGAGGATAAAAAGAAATTCTATGTGGAGAGTTATAAACCCATGAATTACTAAACTATGTAGGACTTAATACTGATGTTTGGAAAATAATCTTACCCTGTCATATTTCATCAAGGGCATCTCTGTGGAGTAGTATGTTGTGACACTGTGATATCTCTTTAATGTGTAATGCTTCTGAATATTTAAACACTTAGAATAAATCGTTCTGCTAACAGAATGGTGGCAACTGTCATTTGAGGTGAATTCTGTAATTACCAACAATACTTCTTATGAAAAAGAGTTCCTCTGCCAATTTCCCTCAGCACTTTAGAAATAATTAACTATTATTCTGGGAGCTCTTACATTCAGTGTTATTTCTTTGTTATAATCTAAGTTTCTCATATATTTCAGCAGCTAAGAATTGAAGGGGAAAGATAAGAAAGCCTTTTTAAAAAACTATTTGATATTTTGTAGTTTTGTAGCAGATATTTGATTTAAGTTATTTTAAAGTGTTTTTCAATTAACTTGATCTAAAACTCCTGGTAATGTTATTTTAGTTATTTGTTAAAACTGATACATTAATTTTGTTATGACTTTACTAGTAAAGTGTTCTTTTTTAAAAATGCTCTTCAATGCTCTATGTTCATCCTTTCAAGACAGAGTAAAACTTATTGGAGCTAGTTTACATGAATTATTGGATCTTCCATTTTATAGGGACATTATTATTGGCAAGATCCTTAAGTGCCCTTAGCTTCACTTTATTCATTCAGAAAATGGGAATAATAATAATATGTTATAAAGTTGCCATCAAGATTAAAGGAACTAATCCAAGTGCTTCAAACAGTATTTGGCAAGTAAGAAAGAATCAGGAAGTACTGTCTTTTGAGCATTTATTTTATCGTTAGTGGTTTACCATTTTCCTCTTGATAAGCTATGACAACCTCCAACATATAGCAACCAGAATGGCAAAGGCCCTAAAACATTTGCTAATGTAGAAGCAAATTTTTGCATTAAATTTTCCTTTCTTTACTGTTAAAAAGAATTTAATTTTCTAATCTTTAAGCAAGTTTTAAGTTTTTATTGATTTTTTTGCGAATTTCATATATCTTGATCATATTTAGACCCGTTCCCCAATCTGTAGTCCCTTATAACACCCTGCCATCAGTTCGGTTTTCATGCACTCTGTCATATATGTTAAGGCCTTTTGAGTCAAGTTTCTGTTCCCAAATGTCTCTTGGTGTTGAGTCCATCTGTTGGAGCCTGGTCAACCTATCTAGCATCACTCCCTTAAAGAAAACCAACTCTCTCTCCCAGTAGACATCGGTTGCCAATAGTTTCTCAGCTGAGTGTGGGGTTTCTCACACATTTCCCCTTCTATGCTGGATTTTTGTCTGGTTTGACTTGTGCTTTTCTTTGATATATATCAAATCATACTACATCTAGACAATCACTTCTGCATTGTGTTGCTTTCATTTTTTCTGCCTCCAAATTAATTTAGATGCCTATTAGTATATTACTGACTGTCAATAATGTATTTCCTTATGTTCATAAATATGTTATCTTGAATGACTGTAAATGGTGAGAAAAAACTATCACAAAAATGTTCTAAGTTCTCCTTCCTTCTACCTGCTCACTTGCCACCCCCACCTTCACCAAGGTACCATGTTCTGCAAAGGTCTTGATGCTCTCTGCCTTACATGTCTTGGCTGTGGCTTTCCCCAGTCCACCCTTTGAGTTCACTACTGACCTGCTAGAATCAACTAGTGAAAATCTACCAGAATCAACCAGTTTCCTACTAGATTCAATCAGTTATAGTTCATTAGACTCAATCCACGACCTTCCAGAATCAATCAGTGATGACCTCCTGGAATCAACAAATGATATACTAAACTCAACCAGCAATGAACCGCTAGATTAAACTAGTGACTTACTAGTCCTAACTCATGATATCTTACCAGAATCAACTAGTGACCAAGTGGAATCAGCTAGTGAGCTACCAAAATCAACTAGTGAACTAATAGAAGTGACTATTAATCCAGAAATTTCTCATGAAGTTGTATTCACAGCTGGTCCAGAAGTTGACATGGATAGAGATTCAACCACTGACCTAGACCAGACCACACACCTATTGTCAACCATGAATGCGGAGAGCACACAGACTTCTGTGCCCTCTGCTGATGTTGAGACAGTCACCTCCAGCTTTCTGGAAGAATTGCGTGAAGCCACAGATCATTACAATACATTCTAGATAGAAATCTTCGTGGGTAAAATTTCTGACTAGAAGACAGAAATAAGTTCTCACTGTATCTTTAAAATGAAGCAAAGTTTCCTTTAACTGTGACTTCAGTGTGATATCCACAATTTTATGAGAAGACTTCATCTTTGGAACAAGCCCAGCACTATTACACAATTGTAGAAAATGATGCAAGTGTGGGATCCAACTGAGGAGAAAGAGTAAGGAAACAGTCCTGGATGAAGGCTGTTGTGTATTGTCCACAATGGACAGGAATTTCTGAGCTCTGTCTTTACCTTGTGTGGGCTTAATAAATGTTCATTGCAGTTGTAAAAAAAAAGTTCTAAGACAAGCTAAGGTAAATGGTAACAGAAACAAGTAGAATTGGTATAATATAGTCTGATCACTTATTTGTCATGAAAGAGCAAAGAGTTTACGGAATTCTAAATCAGAAAACTTTTAGTCACCACTTATTTCATCCCAGCCCCAAACGATTTCCCTTTTTCTGCCACCCTGATGACATGAATGCCAGGCATTTTCTTAGAGGCTCATAAGCCCCTGAGGCTCTGTTCTTCTCCACATCCCTGTTCATTTTATGTCTGCTGTTGGGTGGGAAGGACCTCATCTTTCATGTTCATTGATCCTGTCTTCCGTTCCTCCCAATCTACAACTGGGCCTATTCAATGAATTTTAAATTTTGACTGTTGCTTGTTTTTTCGTTCTCAAATTGTTTCTTTAAATATTTTTATGATGATTGGATAAAAACGTTGTCATGCAATTTTAGCATCTCTGTCATCTCAGAATTAACCTCTATTGATTTTATTGTTTGTACAAGTTCTGATTTAGCCATGTCTTAGTGTTTTCTATTGGATTTTGGACATTTGGGGTAATATGTTATAGAAGTTTAAGTTCTGTTAGTCTTGTATTTTGCCTGACTTTTTTGGCATCACTCTAGCAGATTACTACCTTGCCACTCTTGGTTGTGGTGGAGGTCCAGAGACCATGGCCTCCACTGACTTGAGGTTTGAGGTGGGATGGGGAAGAGTCTCTTTCTTGTTACTGGACAGTGTAGCATTTCTCGTTCTTTAACAGCTCTATCTGATATCACACTGGGTGGGCAGGAGTGTTTTGTTGCTGGGGAAGGGTAAGGCAGGACAGGCTTCACTGGTGTTAGATGAAGAAGGAAGTCTTGACTTGGTACTTGGTCTCCTGTGACACGTGGCAGCACAAGAAAAAGAATATAACATCACCATTGGGTGGCGGTGGGAATGTACACCTTGCAGGTGAGTTTCTTCTGTGTTTTGCTTGCAGTAAAACAATTTTGATCAAAAAGACTTCTTTCTTGCTTAGCTTCCACTTTTCAGATGCTTTGCCTGGAAAGAAAAAGGTTTTTGGGGGCCTTGTTTCTGATTCTTTCCATTGATATTTCTGGGTTAACTTCCATGTCCAAATATGGGATATATGAGACAAACAAAATTGCAAGAAAATCTACTGCTTATGCCAAACATCCCTATACTCCTGGCTAGTCAGCCACTGTCTTCTCATCTTCCCCCCCTCCTCTCCTCTCTTGCTTCCCTCTTCCTCTTCTTTGCCTTCTTCTCCTTCTCCTTCTTCCTCATCTCCCACCACCCCCCTCTTCAGATAAAAAGAAAAACCTGTTTCTCTGCTTGACTGTATAGGATTTAATGTAGAATACATGAGGTCTAGTGGGGAAATGGGGAGGCATAGATGGGGGAGGGGGTCTAAATTTGATTAAGAACTGTTGTATAAAATTGCAAACGGTTCAATAATTAAAAAAAAATTTAAAAACTATTTCTTTAAAACTTAGTGTGTGTGTGTGTGTGTGTGTATGTGTGTGTGTGTATGTTTATGCCACAGTTGAAAAACTTTCAAGATTGTTTCTTTCCATTTTGTGTGTTCTAGGTATGGAGTTCAGGTTGTCAGTCTTGGTTGCAAGCTTGTGCTGTGTGTGGTATATATGTGTGCACATATACAGGCCCACATATGGAGGTCAACAGGTTGATATCCATAGTTTATCAGTGTCCACTTAATTGCTTCTCCACCTTCTTCTTTTTGAGACAGGGTCTCCCTGTAGTTCCAACTGGCCTATAACTTGTTATGTGCACCAGTCTGGCCTCGATCTCACAGACATCTACTTGCCTCTGCCTCCTGAGTGCTGGGATTAAAGATGTGTGACCCCTGGTTATCTATCTTTTTCAAAGTGGAAGTCAGGCAACCATGAACTATAAATAACATGAAAATATATTTGATGTTTATGCACATTTCCAGAAAAACTAAGACAAATTCCTCAAATAAAGCTAATGAAGCACCATTTTTTGCTCAGTTTATTTTTTATAGATTCTTATATAACAAAGATAGTGAGGAAAAATGCATTTTAAATTTCTCATACGAAGTTGGCATTGTCTTATAATTTAGTTTATTATCCGAACTTGTAAAAATCTTGTTTGTGTTTTACAATGCAGCAGGTATAAAAGGTATCTGTGATAGTCTAAATATTTGTGGGGTTGACTCATTTAGCATGAATTCATATGTAATTGCCTGCAGTTTTTTGATTAGAGGAGAAAAATAGTTCTCTTGGATGAAAATAAACACACTGGTTCTCTTCTGTAAATTTTTCATAAGAAAGAACCAATTAATCTAACACTTAACACTTAA
Organism: Nannospalax galili; assembly: GCF_000622305.1. Taxonomy (NCBI): domain Eukaryota; kingdom Metazoa; phylum Chordata; class Mammalia; order Rodentia; family Spalacidae; genus Nannospalax; species Nannospalax galili. The sequence continues at coordinate 1,080,575 of NW_008343717.1, read as the reverse complement.
TTTTGATGAAGTCATAATATGTCAAATTTTTAGTATTTTTCACATTTCAGCATTTTTTTGTCCTAATGTGCACAGACATTCACTATTGATCAGGCAAGGGCAACTTGCCTAAAACTCTAGTAGATGTTGTATAATATTGAGGAAGGGTTTGTTATGTCTGGTTTGCTCAGCCTCTAGGACATTCTTTTAATGTGTCTGTGGCATGCTGGGCTTAGGATGCTGTTTGTAGCTCTGGAATAGTTTTTGGGGTCACAGTGCTCAATGATCCATGGGGGAGCCCGTATCCCATTTGCTTGAGTGCCAGTACACCACTGCGCAGCACTGAAGCAGGTTGTTTTATATGTCAGGTCTCAAGGAGTCATTCTAGTGCAAGTTTGAGACAGGTTGATTACATGAGTAGTTACATCAATTGCTTATGGCTACAGCTGTTATGGGCATTCTAGAACAACTGTTAAGAATTAATCCTGTAGCTTACATTTAGAGGATCAAACTGAATTGCTGTCTACGAGTCTCAGAAGATAAGTATAAAGAGAGCAAGCAAGCAAACAAAAATAATAGAAAAGAAAAGAGAAAATCTTCCTGGGTAAATTCCCTAATGGTCCTGTTGACAAGAAGTTAAAAAATTTAAAACTTGTCCCTAATTATCTCAATAGAATTGGTTTATGAGTTTGGTGGACCTGTTTTCATGTCTTCTATTAAAAAAAATAAAGCTTGTCCCCTCTGGCTACTATTAGCTTCTACTGAGAGGCTATAAAAGTCTTAGCAAGGATAGGCACTTTTTTTAGTGTTCATGGACTGAAATCCCAAAGAACAGCTAACATTCATTTTTCCAAGGTTTTTTTCATGCCATGTGTGCCCATAAACGCACATTTCCTGTTATGAGCCACAGTGTGCCCCTGATTTTGATCCACAGCAAGTAAACTCCATGATAAAAAGTTACAACTGGAAAGTGTTGAGGAAGTCAGTATAGAATAATAGACCTTTATTTATGGTTTCTCTTTTCATTATTGTTCGGCATAGAAGGATATGGCTCACATTAAGTAGGAATATGTTACCAGAGGGATGGAATAAAAGGTACTTATAACCCATAGGATATATCTGTTTTAAAGTATTGGAATCCATGAAGCCTATTGCTTTTAAACAAACATATCAAATTAATAGTTTACTATGAAAAGAGTGTTTTAAAATAGTGCTCTTACAGAAATAATAGGGGACTTTCTGTTTTTAATGGTTATTATATAAATACACATTAACATGAACATAATCACTATAGCAAATTTTCAGGTTTGAAATTTATTTTTACTTATAATGAAATTTAAAAATCCTTCATTTCTTTTTATTTAAAAAATTGACATACAACATAGATGCTTTGATATTTTCATATATCTATGTCATTTTCTTTGTGTATATTCGCTTACTGTCACTCTCTGATGATCTTGTTTCATCTATTTCCATGCAAATGATAAAATGCAATTTTTTGGGGGGTGTCAATGATACTCCATTGTATATATATATATCATGTTTTCTTTATCCATTCACCTGTTGATGGGCATCTAGATTGGTACCAAGATTTGGCTATTGTGAAGTGTGACCACAGAGACATGCTGGCATCTCTCTGTCTGCTGACTTGGAGTCCTGCCAGTACATACCTAGGAGTGGTGGAGCGTAATCCTATGGCAGTTCCATTTTTTTTTCAGTGAATCTTTTTATTGATTTCCATAATGGATGCACTAATTTCCATTCCCACCAGCAGTATATAAAGGTTCCTTCCACTCTTTCCTCCTCATCTTGTCTACTATCTATTCTGTAAGACAACTTTTTGAATTATATGTGTACAATAGCTGAAATAATATCCTAGCTTAAAATTGAGAATATGGAAGTCAAATACTAAGAAATGTCCTGTTTCCATGTTACAGGGAAATTATTCAGTTTTCTCTGTAATGAAACCAACCATGTTCCTGCAGGTGTGTGGAGTCTCTCTGGGATGCCTCCTTTCGTTGCTGGCAACCAGTGGCTTTTGGGTATTGGTAAAGTTATATTCTACTTCAGATGGGAGTGAGGTTCCCCACAGATACTAGATTACAACTTTGCTGAGATTCTTGGGAATTCATGATTTTATGTATGCTTTAAATTTTTCTGTCTCTAGTACTCAGAAAAACAGAATCTTCATTAAAAATATTCTGAGGCTGTCATTTAACAAAGATAATTGTGTGCTTGACGGTATTAGACCTCTGACCTTTTCAAGGTTCTACCTTTTGAGTAAGAATATTATCATTTATCTCTTAAGTTCCTCATTTGGGGGGGGCAAAGAATTGTGGTCTCTGACATTTGATTTTTTTGTGTTATCATCTTTCAGAATGTTAAGCATATTGCTCATGTATTTTCCCTTTTTTCTTAGTAATTAGGTTGATTTTGTGTCATTGTGCACGAAAGAGGTTGATAATACGCTTCAGGTATTACAATAAGTTTTGCACTTTCATTTCTCTCCATGAAGATTACATATTTTCAAGCTGGGCAGGGTGGCACAGGCTTGGAATCCTAGCACTGTGGAAGCTGGGGCAGGAGGATTGTGAGTGCAGTGGCAGCCTGGGTCACATAGTGAGATTCTGCTGATTAAAAAAAATGGGTATTTTGATGAACACTTACTGTTTGCCAGAATTGTAGTAAAAAAATTTTAAATGATCTGATAGTTCTGGACTTATAGACAGGAAGGGACAGAGCAGAAGCCACAGGATTTGAGGGAAGCAGGAGGAGACAACTAAGCAGAGTGAGCTAAGTCAGAAGAGGAAATGACTCACTCTCTGTTGGAAGTGAGAAAATTCTGAAAAGATAATGCCATTTACCTCCAGCAGTGAACAAAGGAGAGGAAGAGGCATTCTGAGAAAGAGGTATAATACACTGAAAATCAAAGTAGTTTCAAAGGACATGACTTTTTGGACAATGGAAAATGATATAATGACCTGGTTAAGCCATGGGGCGAGAATGTGTGCACATGTATATGTTGCTAGAAATCAGGTAATGGCTGTGACTATGAGAGTGACAGCAAATACTGAAAAATATACCCTTCATACGAATTCTATGGAATCATATGCATATAGTTTAAGTCACAATAGAGAGCATTGCCCATACCCTAGGCACTCCTAATTGGCTTCTAACTGCATTCCCTTCTCTCTCTTCAAGAGTTTTAATTGACAAATAGCATGTTTTTGAATTTCCCTTGTGTGATGGTTAATGTCAATCACTAAATTTATAGAATTTAGGATCTTCTGGGAGATGGGCCTATGAACATGCCTGTGGGGGATTATCTTGATTAATTGATATGGGAAGATCCATTTCAATTGTAGCACTGGACCATTCCCTTGGCAGAGCACACTAGGCTGTATAAATGGCAAAAGATAACTGAGCAGCAGCATGAATTCTATTGCTCTTTATTTCTTGACTGTGAGTATAATGCAACCAGATGCTTAAAGCTCTTACTACCTTGGCTTTCCTGCGTGATGAACTGTGAGCCAGAATAAACCTTTAAGCAGATTTTTTTCTAGAGTATTATATTACAGCAGGAGGAAAAGAAACCAAGACACATTGAAATTTTGTACCATAAGGACTAGCATTCTCTTGTGAGGATATTTTATAACCCTTAGGGTTTCATACAGAGTTGACAGGCATTTGGGTTATTGAAACTTTTATAATGAGCATGGAGATGTATCATCTCATCTATTTCTATGGACTTTGGGTAAACATCCAGCTGTGGATTGGCCAATGTAGGTAGACTATATATGTGCCTGATCAATTTCCCTAGAATATTTTTAAGTGGTTAAGCCAATTTACACTTTCACTAGCAGTGAGAGTATTAATAGGAAAACTTAATGCTGTTTCTTATGCATGTGATGGTTGGAATTGCCTCGGATAAATATTATGCTAAAATGGTATAGTGTGAAATGGAATTTCTGTTTTTAATTTATGTTCCCATGATCTTCAACTGAATGCTTTTTTCATATGATTATTGATTACTGCTGGTCACTGAAATTCTTGGTCTATTCATTTTATTATATACCACGAGCTTTCTTTTTCTTGTTGCTATGTATAAGCTCTTCCTGTTTTCATTCTTTAACTGACTTTTGTTGTGCTTTTGTCAACAATGAGGAAAGTGACTAATCAGATACCGCTTGCAAGAATGACTTAGAGAATAAATAATGACTGAAAACAGATAACAGCATAGAGGGAGACTGAGCTAAGTAAGCAGGAATTCAAGCATTGAAAATTCAAGAAGCAAATTATAACTTAGCATGGGGAAAATCTTTTGGAAACAGAAACTAAAACAACTCTTTGGTGTGTGCAATGAGGAAGTCCTAGTGAATCCTTTCTAGTAGCTGCATGCCATTTAAGGGGCCACTTCAAGACTTCCTAAGGGTCTTTGCATCTATTGACTAATATAGATGCCAGTTCAAGGGAAGGTTGCATTAGAGAAGACATTCAAGCATGTTTATTGTCCAAGGGGAAAGACTCTGGTAAGCATGGAATATTTTCTCCTCTAGATCATCCAGAGAAAACACTTCCTTCCTGACTCTAGATTTCAAAGAACAAGTTTCTGTTGTCTAAAGCTGTGCAACTTGTGGCACTCGGTTGCATCAGCCTTAGAAAATGAATACAGATGCCACTGACTGCTATAAACAATCTATGGACCTTGCTCCACTGAGGGTTCCCTCAATGTCCACCTGTAAGCTTGAGGGAGAAATAAAAACAGAAGTGGAATGTGTACAAAGGGAATTCTAACCACAGTCTTCTTAGATGAATGTGGTGATTTTAGATTGCTAGGAACCATTTAGAAAGTTCAGTAAATCAGGGTCTTCACTTATTCTTTAAGACTCATCTAGTGTGGGAGCTGAGCTGCAGAAGTATTGCTTGGTTGGCAAACATTGACATTTATATCCTGCTGGGAGATTATTTGGATTTGGAGACTGAGCAACCAGGTTGAAAAATTCAGGGATGGACTGAAATAGAGCTTGGCTGATCAACTGAAATTGGTAGAGAATTGACAGTTTCTAGGAATGGGGTGGGTGTTTGTTTTCCTGGACAGCTATGACAAAATACTGTAGGCTTAAAGAACAGAATATTGCTGTTTTATAGTACTGGAGACTAGATGTCAGGATGTCAGCAGGGGTACCTTCCTCTAAGGTTCCCACAACTGTATTGCGGCCTCTTTACATGGTCTTCTATTTCTGCAGGTGCATCTCTGGACCCTGAAAGTTTCCTCTCCATATTGTGACAGCAAGCAGAATAGATTAGAGCTCGTTCTTATAGTCTCACTTAATCCTCTCCCTTTAAAGGCCCTATCTCCAGATACAGACATACTTTGAGGGACAGAAGATTAGCGTTTCATTATGAAGTTTTAGAGAACAAGATTCAGCTCATAAAATGTCTTTATAGAGAATCAATTCTTAAGGTAATTGGGAAGTGTTTATATGTCCTATAATAGTGAAGAATAATAACTTGAAGTAGAATAATATCATAGAATAAAAATATAAAAACTAAAATATTGTCACTTACTGATGGTATCAATTGAACCTTTTTTGATGGATAAAAACATCCCTGCTTGACCCTCAGAATTGAAAAATTTAATCATTGGATCACCAAAGGTAGCTAATTCCCTCATGCATTGTATTCAAAAATGAAACAGCAGAGTAGTAATGAAGATCCGAAACAAGATCAGAGCACATGATATTTGTACTTCAGAAAGAAATTAGCTTCTTCATGATATTTCCAAGCTTTCGTCTCTTCTCTAATCTCTTGTCAGAATTGTTTTGTTCATCACACAGATGCTCAGTAAGAACGATGTAGGAATGTTGTATTTCTACTTTCTGTCTGGAAATGGTCTAGCATTGGACAGAGTCTGCCCATAAAGAAGAAATATAGACAAATCTGTGAGAAGCAGAATAGCTTAGACAAAGAGCCAGCGTGAGGATTGCAAAAGGTGAGCTGTCCTGTTTTCTTATATTAAATGAATATTGTGCAACTTATTCCTGTCACTTCTTTTACCGTTGCTAAGAAACTGAAGGTCCCTTTCTTTAGCGTGATGGGAAATAGGTTTGGTGTTGGTTGTCTTGGTTTCTTTACCAGTTGCCATGATAAAATACTCTGACCAAAACAGCTTAAAGGGCAAATGACTTATTTTAGTTCAAAGTTCAACATATAGTGCATGGTGGCAGGGAAGTTAAGGCAGCAGAGTTTGAAGCAGCTGTCTGCATTATGCCTATAGTCAGAAGAAGAGAGCTACTGCTTAGTTCACTTTCTCTACTCTTTATAGTCCAGAATCCACTGCACAGGGAATGGTCCTGCCCACAATAATCATGAGTCTTCCCATATCAGTTAATGCAAACAAGATACTCCCTCATAGACATGCCCAAAGGCCCATCTCCCAAGCCTTTCTACTTTCTGTCAAGTTGTCAAGTAATACTATCTGCCAGAGTTCTAGCTTCAAATTCGGCTATAATAGAATAAATGTCACCTGGGAATGTAATACAGTGCTCATCATGGGGATAGAGAGAGGAAATAGGATCAGGACTTCAGCTCAGGGTTGTTTGAGGGTCTAGAAATGAGCCCTTTTATGGAAAAAGAGTCTTAGCTCATGTACTAGTATGCCAGGCATAAAATGCTTTGCAACAATGAAAATTGTAAGGTAGATATCTGTTACATTTGTAAACAACAGTTTTATATAAATTAGTGTACCTTCCAAACTACCACCCTAATAAGGATGCTTACTTATTAAATAAAATATCTTTAAAATGTTTTTAACAATGAACAGAATATATTCACAACATAATCTAATTAAAACATTTCAACAAAATTTACAGTACCCACAAAGGGATTCAGATACCTACAAGAGTTTACAGATTGGTTCAGCTTCTAGTTACATACATTGCTTTGTCTTAGGAAATATTCTTAATATAGATGTATGATTTACAATATACCCATGGCAGCAAGAAAAAAAATAGATTCACACAATGTTTTATAAGCATGTGTTATGTCAAGTATTTAAATGGTTATTCTCATTTTTACATAAGAATAATATTCTTTTAGTGGTAAAAGGTAATCTTCTAATAGCCCAAAGACCACTGAGGAGCTTTCAGGCAGTTTCCAAAGTAAAATTTGGCAGCTCTTCCATAAACTAAATAAAACAGCAGCAATCCATTACACATAGCTACAACAATTCCACTTATGGTAATTGGACCCTAGGTGATTGACCTGTTACAAAGTAAAAACAAAATTTTAGAAACTAGTTAACACTATTGGCCCACATTTGTTTTTTACTTGCTTGTATATGTCCAAGATAAGAAACTTTTACCATAGAGAACACATTGAAATTAACAACTATTTCTAATACGCATAAACCAAAGGGCTTCACCCTTACCACAGAATCTAAACTTACCTACAAAAACAGAAATACTATGTAAACACACAGAATTTTGAGATAGACGAAAAACCTCTCCCTACATTTTCTGGATCAAAAAAGATCTATTATATATGTAATGAACATACAAATTTGGGATATACTGGTGCTACATAACTGTGCATAGATACATACATTTAAAAAACAAATTCTGGCAGTGTTTCTAATGCCTCTATATTTTCTAACCCCACATGGTTTAAGATGAAAATCATGGTTTCTTTTCTTTTCTTTTCTTTTCTTTTCTTTTCTTTTCTTTTTTTTTATAAATTAAGTTCTTATGTGGAAAAACAAACCCAACACTCTATTTTGCACCATGGATTGAACTCTAAACAGGCAAGAATCTCTTCTGTTGCTCCCCAGAGTTTCAGAACACATGTTGGTCTTTACTCAGGAAGCTTGATCCTCTCCAGTGCTTAGTCTTAAAACTGCTTTCCGAGATGTGAGGTAACTGTACAGGTTAAGTTCTTACGACTTCCCACTTTACACCTGGTATAACCATACAGGTTGGCACCTTGCAGCACCACACCCATGATGAGCACAGCCAACCCCTTTACTTTGAAGGAGAAGCATGTACTGAAGGCAAGTATCATCCGCTGAACTGAACAGGTGGTAAGTCCTAAGCAAAAGATTCTTGATTCAGCCTCTGAAACGGTTTTATTAACTTGAGGAGCTGACTTTCTGGATTCAAACACCCACTGTCTCTTTCCATCCTCATCAATATGGCTCCACCAACATAGGCCAACCATTAGCCTACCTGTGACATTACTGCCCAAAAGTCTCATGACAACTAGAAGATAATTGTTACCATAAAGGCAATAAGCTACTGGTAAGCAACTCACAATTCTTTGTGAGTTCTCTGGTAGACTACAATTGTACTGACTTGGAAGACCAGGTGGGAAAATGATGCCACTGCATGTCTGATATTGGATTTTCTTGTTCTATTCATTGTCTCCTTCTCTGCATCAAACAGTGAAACATCTTCAGTGTCATCATTACTGTCCTGTGACAATATGGTGTTCCAGTGCCAAGCCCCCCAACATCTGTTATTTTTTTAATGATAGAGGAAGAAATGAAATTGAAGACAAGCTAAGAACGTTGCCCAAAGTTACATACAGAGTAAATGACAAATGTGGGATTTGAACATAGGTATCAGCTTCGTTATATCCAGAGTCTATACTCAACCAACACACCACACTGTCACTAGAGCAAAAATTCTGTCATCACTGTAAAAAGACAACGGAAAACTACATCCAAGGACAAAATAAGAAAAATCAAGAGGGCCCAATTTAGAACAAATGAATTTGAAATCTGTGTGGTTTGACAGTAAAGGACCATTAACTTCAAAGAATCTACTTAACAAGTACAGAACATTCTCCACAGAAAAAAAGTACTGGTGGAAATACGATCATGAGTCAGAGAAGATGTTAGTTTATGATTGCCAGTGGGGATGTGGAATTGTAAAGGAGTGTGGGAGGAGGCCATTGAACACCTTGTGAGCTACCTGACTTTGAAAGCCTAACTGTAGCCCTTGGGGCTGGCCAGGTTCCTTAGGGACAAACAAAATACTACATGTTTAGAACATCTAGTGCTTCAGAGGATTATATCTGATCACCACAGAGATGAACCCTCAGTCTATCCAGAGGAAGTAGTATAACTTGTACTGAGCCCTGCCAGTCATCCTGCCATTTAAAGCAGCTGAAAGATTGACTGCCCCATCAAAAACTGTCTTAGGGCTATCTCTAACTGATCCTAATGATTAAATCCCAGTTATAGCTGTTCTGGGTTTCTGTTTTTTTTTCTAGCTCTGTCTCGTACCCTCTGGTAAAACAGCTCTGTTCTTACTCTCTCCACTGAATGTGGCCTTGACCTCTCTCCATCACTGGCATCTCAGCCCACACAGTTACACTGCTAGCTTCCATTCAGAATACCAGCATGGTTTTGTAACTTGAGCAATTCTCTTTATAACTGATTCTTTGATAACTCTGCTGACACAGTATCTGGCCCCATCTTTACACAACAAAGCTGTGAGTGGTCAGGCAGTTTTATTTTATAATAGATCTCTAGGAAGGGTTGTGATTAATTAGCTTGATGTAACAACATACTCAGAACTCTGGTAATAAATGTGAAAATTACATCATGGGGATTTAATCATGACATACTATGGCCATTTCTTTGCAATCAGCAATTTATCAAGCAGAGTAAAAAAGCATGTAGAATCAAGGGTTCTCAAACAGTAAAGCATATTTGATATTCAAATATAAATCTATTTACTGCAATTCATTTTTTTAATCACAGAAAATTGGATTCTAATTTGCATGTTACATTTCTTTTAAAAATATTTCCTCTTGAAAGTGAAGTGTGATTTCCCACAAGTTCATTTTGGACTCTGTAATTTTTTTCCAATTGAATTTAAGCTTCCGGTTTCCTTATGTTTCTTTTTCTAGAAGCAAAACTCCTTTTGAAGGTTGAAATTTTTTTTTTTTTTTTAGTGTCTGGTACTTCAGAGAATAGGAGCAATATCCCTTGAGTTTCTTTCATTTTATAGCACCTTCTACACTAAAAATCAATGAAATATTTCTGTTTTCAATGGTTGCTCATAACTCTGAAGCTGTATCAACTTTGTATCACCATAAACTTGAAAAATGTTTGGGTCAAACCAATTTGACTTGATTTTGCCATGACTGCTTAATAAGAATGTTGTATAAATAGTCCTTAACCTTTCTCTACTAGAACTTTAGAAATCTGGCAAAAATATAGTGAGTGACTCGTCTGTGCTAGGGACTTGGCTATCACTTTAGGCCTTTTCTCTACGTGTTCATGCCTTTGCACAAACAAAGTATAACATAAAGCCTATTGGGCTATTCATATGTTGGCTGATTAGTATATAAAATAAACAGAAGAAAGAAAATAAAAGATTATTCATATACTCAGAGAATCTAGAAAGAAAATGATTGATTTATTTTTTAAAAATCTTTAAAATAATTCATGAGCTGGGGAGATGACTTAGTAGATAACACTGGCTACTCTTCCAGAGGACCTGGCTTGGATTCTCAGCCTCCACATTGTGGTTAATAATGGTCTGTAACTCCATAAAATGCTCCAGGAGATTTGATATCCTCTTCTGACCTCCAAGGGTTTTCACACATGGGTACGTTTAAATACATACAGGCAAAACACATAAAAATAAGTAAATAATTAAAAAATAAAATAATTTGTTTTAAAAAAGTTTTTATAGCAATATTTTGGATTTTTTATGGAATATAGTAGATGATGACTAATTTTATGAAAGTTATTAATCATATTACAGATATGTGCTAGCATTCCTGGTTTTGTGTGGTGCTGTGGCTGGAACTCAGGGTAGTATACATGCTGGGCAAGCAGTCTACTAACTGAAGTACAGCCTTGGCTCCTAATTTTAAAATTAATTTTTTAAGTTAGCATACGATCTGATGAGTTTTATTATGGCATTTTCATACTTCATGTCAATACACTTTGTTCTTTTTTTCCACTTTTTTCAGTTTGTTCTTTTTAAATCTCCTTCCTCTATGCCTCCCTATACTCCATCTTGTTGGTCTCCTTCCTTTCCCCCTTTAGTATAATGTTGGCTATCATTCCTTTTCATAACAAAAAGGGAAGTAAAGGGAAAGAAGGAGAGGGAAGAACAGTAGGAAACAGGTGTCACAAAGAGAGAATGGATAAAATGGGAGTATTTCAATGTGTGTGCGTGTGTGGGGGGTTATACAAGGAACTTTGGGAATAAAGGGAAAGAGCTCAAAAGAGGTGGGACCATAGGAGACTGATATTTTCAAGGGAGAAATGGGGAAAATGGGGACACTTTAAATGTAGAAGTCATGGTGGAAGAGTGAGACAGGGAGAGAGAGAAGAGAAATAAATAATGCCTAGCTAGTGTAAAAAACCAGAGGGAAGCATATTAGTCCAACAACCTAATGATAAATTACACATACAATATCTTTCCATGAGTCCATGTGTATAGCTAAAGGCCATATAACAAGAAACAGTGCCAGACAGGAGAAACCTTCCTTTGAGTAGTTGGGCAGGGTGGTCCAAGAGACTCCCTAAATTACATAGGCTGTTGCCACAGTCCTTGATTGTCTCTAAGACCTTGTAGGTAAGAGCCTATTTCTGAAGACAGAACATACTTCGGACACAGGATTTGGAGCAACGGAGCTGAATCTGACCTGGAAGTTGCTTCCTCCAAAGGCTAGCTATCATAGCTTTGGAAGGCACTACTCAAGGTGCTAAGGGGAAACATCAATTGATGGTCCAACATCAGTTTCAAGGCCAAATAACCCCATCAATGACCTGCACAGCATGATATATTGCTGTAGTAGTGGCACTTTTATCTTGGGAGTAATCAACAGCTACCTAATTGTATTTAATGCCCACTCAATGGGAGGGAATTCATGTATAGTACTGTAAACATAGCCAAATACACATGGCTGCAAAGGTCTTAGATCTCAGAGAAAACCCCAAGACTGTTGGCTACGGGTTTTTCATGTATGACACATGTTCCTTCTGTTCCTAGTTTCCTCATGACTTTTATCATGAAAAGTGGTGAACTTTGACATAGGCCTTTTCTGTATTTATTGAGATGATCATGTGATTTCCATCTTTGAGTTTATTTATGTCTTCTATTGCATTTATTGATTTGCATACATTGAGCCAACATCGCATTACTGGAGTAAAATCAAGTCTGCCATTGTGTGATCATTTTTAAAACTGTGTATGATCTTAAAGTGTTCTTGAACTTGGTTTACAAGTATTTTTCAAAACTTTTTGCATCTCCATCAGCTCTCATGGCTATTTCATTATAATATCGTCTTTTTGTATACCAGGAGCTTCTGCTGGTTACACTTTGCTTTGCAGTCTGAGGGCTGGGCAAGTTCTTTTTCCCACCCGAACTCCCCAGATTGTACCCACTAGACTGGTTATTGTTACATCTGGAGAATGTCTTCAAAGTTCATCAGGATTAACAAACTCAGCACTGTGATCTGTACAGACAGGGGACCTATCTTGTACTCTCCAACCCCACTAATTGCTACTTTCCTTGTTGGAGGGATGCAGTTGAGGATGTAAAGTATTCCATTGGAACTTCAGTGCTCCTGGACTGACTCTACAGCAGTAAACAACAGATAGTTGGCTCCAGATCTACCCATTGACCTTAGGCTCAGGACCGTCAAACTTCAGTTACTCTTATTTGATGAGTGTGCTTTCAGGCACTGGAGGCAAAGCAAGCTTCTCTGTGCTCTTCACAACCTGGTTAAGCCTCTACCTCTGGGCACTTTTTGGCTTGTCAGTGTCTGCCCACGCCCACACACCCTCCACAGCTGCCTCCCAGGGCTGTCTTCTACCCTGGGGTCATGGCACATTAAATACAAATTTCCTGACTCATGGTTGTACCCTCTTCTCAGAACCCTAGGTCAACAGTTTTAAGGAATAGGATTTCCATTGAGACGGTGGCCAGCTACTGCTCTGTGAACGATACAGAGTGAAAAGATGTATTCCTTGCCACTGCTGACCCACCAGCTGCTGGAAATTTTCTTTACAATCCACAACTGGAATTGAGGTTTCTAACGCCTGAGGGGTTGGCTCTGAGGGTAGAAATACGAGTCTCTAGGATGAGACTCTGCTTCCTCTTCCCTCACTGGGCACCTATGTGCCCAGAGCTGAATTTGGCTTGGTTTCTCTTCTGTTCTTCACCAGTCTTTTTCCAGTAGTTTTCCACTGTTCCGACACCACCTTTGTGAATTTCTGGAGCTCTTCCTCTGTCTGTCTCTGAAGTAGTGTTTGTTTCTTCTCTCTCCACGGGA
>NW_008343717.1:1044039-1066138 GCF_000622305.1 Nannospalax galili | reverse complement strand
TCTCTCTCTCTCTCTCTCTCTCTCTCTCTCTCTCTCTTTCTCTCTCTCTCATCTCTCTCCATGCCTGTGGAAGTATGTGGAAGTCAGAGGACAACTTGTGGGAGTCAGTTCTCTCCTTTCATTATGTGGTCCCCCGGAATCAACTCAGGTTTTCAGACTTGGCCAAAGTGCCTTTACACAGTTAGCCATCTCATCAGCCCAGATTTTAACATTAACTTCCAGTAGTTTCCAATTTTGAAGAAAATAGTGGCAGATTATGTTCTAGGATGACCATGAGATTTAAGTCACAATAACCAACACTTTGTGCCCTTTTGTAGTTTATTCTGCAATATTTAGTGCATTTTTATAAATGGTATCATTTGGGACTAAATTATTTGCCACATCATCTCAAATGTGGAAGACATGACACTAACAATAGTTAAAACAACTGAGATTCAAAGGGTCCCTGAAGGAAACCACTTAATATGTTCTAAATCATTTTCAATTAGTGAGGATTTGCTGTTAATCATATCAAACTGTGAAAGGAATGCAGTGCCTTAATCTAATTTATGCTTGACTAGATAATTTAGTGGAAAACGTCATTGGTAACACTAGCGGAATTTTTGGAAAAAATAAACTATGTATGATTGTTAATACAGCACATTAGGAAACAAGATAATATCACACTGTTGACATGTACTCATTTGTCTTTCTAATTATAACTAATTAGAAAAATAAAATTTTGATTTATTAGTGTAGTTGCAGATTTTAGAAAATAGGAAGCCATTATCTCTGTTTCACTTTAGTGGAGTCATGTAATTTAGTAATGAATTGGTTTATATGGGCTCTTATGCATTGTTATAAAGGAATCTATCAGAAAATTGCACGGGAAGCATTTTGTATTTTAGTGAAAATTGAAGCAGATTCCAAACAAGTTTAAAAGTTTCAGGGCACACTAAAGACAGAGTTGTGGGAGCAAAATGATGAAAATTCAAACTTTCAATATTTTCAATTTCATTTACACTTTTTAATATTTGTTGATTTGTGAAAGTCTACTGAGCTTTCTGATATTGCTCTAAGACACATTTAGAAACAAGAATAGTCATAAATTCACACATTTGCATTGGCTTTCAATCCTCAGATTAAGCTACTTACCTTGCAGGATGTAGAGTTTTACCTGGGACAGTTACTAAACTTATCAGAAATTTAGCCATAGTTTGAAAATAAATGGGTACAAATTTAAACATAATTGACTCAAGACAGAGTTAACAAATTTTATTTCTTAAATATAAATGTTTCTGCTGAGAAATAATTCATCTATTTAGATGTAAAATGGTTGTTTTACGTTTCTTTTTTTGACATTACACAGCCCTTTTATTTACAGAAATGCATTTTCTCTTACTGGATGAGGAGCTTCACTACGACCTGTTTTATATCAAGTTGCAGTCATTGTCAATTCTGTTAATTATACAAAGTCTCTCTCTCTCTCTCTCTCTCTCTCTCTCTCTCTCTCTGTGTGTGTGTGTGTACATGTGAATGCAGCTAACCTTTGTATGCCGCACGAGCTCTCCCCACCTTGGTGTTTTTTTTTTTAATTTTGAAACAGGGTCTCATTCGCTGGCCAGCAAGTCCCAGGGATCCTGCCTGCCTCTGCTTCCTTGGCACTGGGATTACAAACATGTGCAACCATGTCTGACTTTTAGATGTTTGAGGAAACAAACTCAGGCCCTTGTGCTTAGGAGGCAAGCACTTTACTGACTTAGCCATGCTTTTGATCCATTGTGATGGTTGTTCTAGAACTGGGAATGTTCTGACTATGTTAGAATGCACTAGGGCCCAGGTGTCCAGGAACTTGCTCATATGAATGTACACCAATGGTGACAGCATGCAGAAGCCCCAGGCAGATTCAAACCAGACAAAAACCCATTATGGAAGTGGGGAAATGGGTAAGAAGCCCCAACCTTAGCTGAGGAACTATTGGCCTCTGATCACTGCTGGGTGAGGGAGAGTTGGTCTTCTTTAAGGGATTGTTGTTAGATAATAGGCTGACCAGGCTCCAGTGGATGAACTTACGCTAAAGGACATCTGGGGACACAAACTTGACTAAATAGGCCATAACATATAACAGAATGCATGAAAACTTGTGGAGGGGGACTATAGGGTGGTGCAGATAGGAGAAGGGGCTCTAAATATGATTAAGATGTATTGTATAAAATACACAAAAGTTCAATAAACTATATATTGAAAAAGAAAAATGTACTAGTGTGAATGAGAAGTTTTGTTTAAGGAGATGTGTTTGTTTCTGTAACAAAGTTGCCATCTGTAATGATTACCTATAGGATGTAGATGTGTAGGGGAAAATAATGGATGTTTGGGAATCTTAATAAAGCTAGACTCCAGCTCACTGAAACCATAGCTTCCAGGAAAACAGTTCATTGGGTTTGGAGTCATTATTATGACCCTCAAATACTTAATTTCTAAGAAGAAAAAATGGTCTACCCGCAAAGATTTGTTTAAATTAGCCTCTATGTGATGGTCTATTTTACCATTTTTTATCATAAAGCTACCATATGTCAATATCAGAGGCGCTTGTATTTATTTTCATGTTGAACGTGAAAACAGTTCTGTGAAGGACATGCTATCTCAATTTTGCATATGTAGAGGTGAAATCACAAAGAGGCTCGCTGGTTGAAAGGTGGCTGTTTTTCTTATAATATTTAAGTAATACAAATAAAATGTACTTTCATTTTGATTAAAGAACTATATTATTTTTTATTTTATTTATTATTTTTATTTTTTATTTTTTTATGTGTATACATGTACTGCCTGCATGTGTAGGTAAGTGTGCCCATGTTGTGCAATGCCTGTGGAGGACAGAAGAGGCGATTGGAATCCCTGGAACTGGAGTTATGGACAGTTGTTAGCTGCCATGTGGTTGCTGAGATTCGAACCCAGGTCTTCCACAAGAACATTCAGTGTTTTTAACCACTGAGTAATCTCTCCAGCCCCAAGAAATGTATTATTAACTGCCTCTAGGTAGGCATTTATACTTTTGTTTGAAACACAATAAAGTTATGCATTTATGAAGTTACAATGAAATTTCAACCAGATATGTGATGAGTTAAGATCGCTTCAGGGTAAATGGAAGATCCAACACCTCATTTATCATTTCTTTTTATCAAAATCCTCTTTAGTTATTTTGAAACAAAATTAATTGCTGATAACCATGGTTATTTTGCTATGTGTTAGAGCATTAGAAGTTACTCCCCCTTCCAAGCTACTTCTGTACCTATTAACCATCTTCTCTCCACCTCACTCCTTTGACTTTCTCAGGCTCTGGTAACCACCATTCTCCTCTAAGAGAACACTTAATCTATTCATGGCTACACATACCTTACAGTTTTCAGCTGGGGTGGTAGTTTGGAGAATTTAAAAACATCTAAAAGTGAAGCAAATGACCAAAAGGTTTACTTCATATTTAAAAAATATTTATATTTTATGTGTTTGAGTGTATTTCCTGAATGTATGTAAGTGCATCCATGTCATGCAATGCCCACAGAGGTCAGAGAGGGTGTCAGATCCCCTGGAACTGGAGTTACAGACAGTTGTTAGCTGACATGTGGGTGCTGGGAACTGAACTGGGGTCTTCTGCAAGAGCAGTCAGTGCTCTTAACTGCCAGCCATCTCTCCAGCACCCTTACTTTGTAGCTTTTATTGCAATTAATAATGTGTTAGCAGATATATTTCTATACAATAAGTCTAAAAATTATTTGTGGCTTTCTATGAATAAGCAACTGAATAGAATACATAGATCTAATGTAAATAAACAAACATTCAACCATCCTTATTCAACTATTGATATTTTCCTTACAGGCTTCAATCATTTGAAGGTAAATAAACCTGTTATTTGCTAAATCTTTGTCATGTGCAGCATTAGAATCCAGCAGACCTATGAGGAGCAACAGACTTATACAAGTCCTACACTGGTGACATGATAAGGTTCAGAGCAATAATAGGTAGGAGCCAGCTGTGCAATTCTTTATTATTTTGAACATTGATGTACTTGCTTTGAGGCACACACACACAATGAAAGCTCTGAACTCACATATTCAACCTTCAGGAGAGGGTGGAGGGTAAGTTTATTACAGCTAATTTGCCAGAAGACACACACAAAAAGGGTCACAGTGTCAAGCTGAATAGCTCTCCCTCTTTGTGCTAAAAATATTCTTTCCACTTTCTTCAAATGTGATATAATTACAACATTGTGATTTCAGAGGAAATGAGATAGTGAGAATACGCTGAAATTCTTTTGTTTCATAATGTATGGAAGTCCTAAAAATCACATTTTAAAACTAAATTGACACACTGTAAGGCAAAACGATATAATCATTGAAAAAGAGCTCCTGGCCTCTGTCAAAAATCTTATTTTGAATTTTATATTTTCTTTATGTTATAAGTCATTGGAAAATTTTGGGCTGGAAAATAGTCTTTTGTAATTTATAATTTAGACCCTACTCCTGGTAGCCATATGGGAAGAATATATGTGGACTGAGAGAGCTGATTCCAGTAACACTTGTTGGGACACTGTTGTACCCATTTAGTTCAGGTGTAATTAGCATGTGGAGGAGAGCAGAATATTCTGGAATAGAGAAAAAACTTGGGGAAGTGTTTGGATGATAGAATTTGGAAGAAATGAAATCCATTGTATTTCATCTCAACACTAATGTTGAGATGAACTTGTCAGCTCTTCCTTTTGATAACAATTCTGTGTTGAAACTTATGGGTCTGGAATACAATGGTAGCCGTCGTATTATGTATCTTCACAAACATTGTCTTATCATCCCACTCCCATTAAAAAACATCAACAAATCCAAGAGAACAAGTGGAACTGCATCTGACCGACATTTCTAACATTACTTAGAAATAGTGAATACCATAACCTTTGGATTGTTTGTAAAAATCAAAAACAGCTTCAAATTCGAGCACAGTTTCTGCCGCTGTTACACACCTGTGACTGTGGAGAACAGGGGAGGGAAGCATCAGACAGAGAAATCTCCCAGGAAGCATGGATACACACATTTACAAGACAGAATTTGATAATAAATACAAAAATATGCAATGTATTTCCAAGACTCTGGAGCTCAGAACATTAGCTTCAGGAAAGGAAACAGAATACAAGCAGAACTGGAAGTCATAGCCTCAATGAACATCGCTTTGGGAGGAGAGTCAGATAAACAGAAGAGAAGAGAAACAGCTAAGGGGACAAGAAGCAAGATGAAATGGAATAAGTAAGCATCTCAGTGAAATGAGTAAGTAAACCGAAATGCCAACCCCTGCTTCTGTCATATCTCACCAAAGCCATGACTATCCAGAGTTTTCGAGGCTTCTGGGAACTTGCTCATATGAACTTACAGCAGTGGTGACAGCACACAAGAGGCCCATGCAAACTCAATCAGATGAAACACAGCATAGAACTGGGGAAATGGACAGGAGGCCCCAACCTTATCTGAGGAACTATTGGCAGCTGATCACTGCTGGGTGAGGGTGAGTCGATGTTCTTTAAGGGAGTGATTCTAGACAGGTTGTCCAGGCTCCAGTGGATGACCTCATACCAAGGGACATCTGGGTGAACAAACTTGATTTGATAAGCTTTAACATATATGACAGAATGCATGATATCTTGTGAGGGGGTATAGAGGGGTGCAGTTAGGGGAGGGGGTCTAAATATGATTAAGATGTATTGTATGAAATGCATAAAATTCAATATAATATATTGAAAAACAAAAAGAACTTGAACCTTCTCAAACTGAGCAGGATAGGCCATCTGAACTTGGCACCCTGACATCCAAATACCTAGAAAGAGGAAGAAGAAGAAGCATGAATCCCATTCAAAACTAATGCGATGAAGAAACCAAAAAAATTGAATCAAAATATGACACCTGATGAAAATTGTCCTCAGATCATGAAATAACAAAGACGTGTTGAACACTCCAAACTGAATTAAATATCCTCATATAAGCATTTAGTAATTGGAAAAATACTTTAAATCAGTGATTCATCAAAATTATGAAACAATCAAAAAGAAAAGGAAATTCAAATTATTTGAACAACAGTAATAGATGAAAAAAAGAAGTCATGTCAGAAATAATGACAAGTGCAAAGTAATCACAGAGTAAGTGATGGTTAATAAGGGTCATTGAACAGGAGAAAACACCAAGAGGATAAGAGCAACGCAAAGAATCGGGTGAAAATGTTGGAAAGAAGCCAAGCAAGATCCAGTACATGAGCAATAAAATTCTTGAAGTTAAAAGAGTTCAAGAAAACAAAATGCAACTAATATTTAAAGCCATAGTGCAAGAAAACTTTTTTTTTTAAAGTACAAGGAAGCCGAATGTTTTTAGATAATGTCCTGTTGCCTGGGAAAATGAATCAGAAAATCTATTCTAGTAAAGCTCTGATGATTTAAAAATAAAGATGACAGTTTTAAGTGTTGCCAAACTGAAAGACCAAATCATCTATAAGGGCAAGAGAATTACCCTGGTTGCAGAATACTCAAACACTCAAAGTAAGGTGACGGTGAACCAGGAGTTTTGAGAAAGCTAAAGGAAAAATGCTAACCAGGGCTGTAAATTCAATAAATCATGCTTACTCCCTACTAGGAAATTAATTTACTTTCTTACTTCTTAGTACCCAAGTCCTACTCAGATCATCTGGATTATATTGCAAATAAATTATATGAACTTTTGCTTACTTGGAAGTTTAATTGCATTCTCAGCAACTAAATTCTACCCAGATCTCAAAATGTATTAGCCATGTACCTAGTTTTCTAAATTTTCTCCAGTCTCTTTTTGCTCATTACATGATAAATATATGCAGTTCACAGTACCATATGACAAAGAACAATAAATTCTTGAATCACGTGTTATTATTACAAGCGTATAATTCACCTATCTACTGAATAATTAAGATATTTTAAAAAATTATAGCTCTGTAAAATTAAGACTATTTATATAGAATTTCAGTTTTGGGAATTTTCACCCTGCATAAATTAAAATACTACATTAACTAAAAGACAAAATATTTAAAGTCCTCGTGAAAAAAATCCTATGAAGAGTTCTTGTTTACTTGAGCTGCGGTAGGTCGGGTGCTCCATACCACTGCTGCTGTTACAGGCTCACGTGAGCAAGCCTCCAGTGACCTGGAAGACTCCACCTCCCTGTGTTCATGAACCAGTCCTGGCTCTTACAATCTTCCCATCTCCTCTTCTGCAACGGTCCTTGAGCCGTGGGTGGGTGAGGTTCCATATAAGAACCTAGAGGAGTGTCCCATCCTACACTCTACATACAGTTTCTTATTCTCCAAAACTTGGGCCCAAAGGGGAGGTCAGAAATAGGTGGTGGGCCAGAACTAGACTGACAACTATTTGAGACTGATTGCTACTGTATGAGGGAGAGTATGACTTACATACAACCACTGGATGGGCTGACTAGACTCCAGTGGATGCATTTACACTGAAGGACATTTGGATACAAACACCTGAATGAATAGGACCCAGTATGTATGGCAGAGTGCATAGGGTTTGGTGGCAGGGGGGCGGGGGATGGGCAGGCAGAGGTGTGGATGGGGGAAGGGGTCTGAACTTCAGTGGGAAATGTATGAAAGTAAAAAAAGCTCAATAAAAAATAAATAATATATATTTATAAAGTTCTTTAAAACACATTTATAGATTCATGAAATTTTATCTTTGTAAGTATACATTACTTTTCATTTAGTAACAATATAACTTCATTCTGAAAAGGCTTTGAAGATCTTTGTAGTGTTCTGCTTACAAGGAAAAGAATATAAGTTTATGACTTGTCTATGGTGGCTGCTTTCTAACATGATGGTCATGGGAATAATTAATGTGGTTTGGCATAGAAACTATTTTTATATTCTTAGAATTCTTTCAATTATTTTTTCCATTTGAACTTTTTGACATAATTCACAAAACTGAATTGAATTGGGCAGTACTGGTGATTCTTATCAGGCCCTGGGTGAGAGCTCATTTTCCTTAATGAACACTTAGATGGGATTTATGTCTTCTGGGAGTACCTTACAAGAATCAGCTCATTTACTGCTCAGAGAAGCACTCCAACTGAGGTATTAGCATTTTACCCTCATTTTCCGCATGAGAGAAAAACAGCTAGTAGATGGTACAAATGGGACTTGGTCACAGGCATTCTGGTTCCAAACTCTGTGTTCTTTCAGTCAAATAAATCAAAGGAAGATACAATTATTTTTTTCAAAAATACATTAGTGATACGTTCAGGTTCTAGAATGCTGACCTAGTTTTCTTTTATTGCTGTGATAAAAACACTGATCAAAACCAACTTGGGGAAGAAAGGGTTTATTTTACTTCAGCTTACAGTTCATCATGGGGGAAAACAGGGTAGGAGCTCAGGGCAGGAACTGAAGAACAGACCATGGAGGACTTCTGCTTTCTTTTTTTTTTTTTTTTTTTTTTTTTTTTTTTGCCTGACCTGTGCTCAGCCTGCTTTTATGTACTACCAATGACCACCTGCCCAGGGGTGACACCACCCATATTGGTCTGGGCCCTCCCACATCACTGGATAATCAAGAAAATGTCCCATGGGCCAATCCAATGGAGGAAATTCCTCAGTTGAGGTCCCCTCTACCCAAGTATGTCAAGTTGAGAACTGAAGGTATCCATAACATAAGCAGTATGCAAATCCCTTGAATTTATAAATCTTATATTCAGAGCAGAAGAAACAAGAGTAAACTGTAACATAAAATTACAATATTCATAATAAGTGGACCCAGTAAAATTCACAGGTGGCAAATAATGAGTCATACTCTGAGGAGCAAATGGCAATGATTATGTGGTAGTGGCTTCTTAGAATCAAATTAAAAATTTTAAACAAGGTGTAGTGGTATATGCCTTTAATCCTAGCATGTGGAGGGCAGCAGCAGGTGGGTATCTGTGAGATTAAGGCCACTCTGATCTATAGAGTGAATTCTAGACTCTCTGGAGCTACAATGAAACCTTGTCTTAAAAAGACCAAAAGAAAATAAAGAATGGATAACACAGGAATTATCATTCAGTCTATTCTGATAATGAGACAAATGTCAAATTAATTGAATTTATTATGAGGAACAACAAGGAAAACTAGAGAGAGAAAGAGGGGAGAGAGAGAGAGAGAAAGAGAGAGAGAGAGAAAGACAGAGAGAGAGAGATTGAGACTGGGATTGATTCAGCTGGATGATGAATTCAGTTAATCCAGAAGGATCTTGAAATACTCCACATTATTCTGGAATACTTTTCACTGGACCATGAACCCAGATATATATTTTTTTCTACTTTAGTCTTAACAAAAAAAATGTCTTCATGCATACTCAGTTGGGAGATTAAATAATTTGAAAGGATAAATGTTGACTGATACTGTTTTAAAAATCTAAATAGATATTTATTCTTTCAAATTAACCTACAGAAGTTGTAGCTGTTTGGACAAAGTCTCTTACAGTTGTAAAGTTTAAGTGCATGGAAACACTTGAAAAGTAATCTTTCAAATATTATATTTTGTAGTTTCCATTATTTATGAAGAAGTTAAAGTGTTCATCAATATTTTAATATTTGTTCTTACAGAAATTAGCTTTTTTTGTATGAGGGGAAATACATTGATGAAAATGAGCACATATTGTGGAGTTAGAAAGTTTGAGTTTGTATGTTGGTTCTGGAAACTAATAACTACGTGACTAGGAAATGAACATAAATCATATGACCTTTAGTTTCCCCATGTTATTCACTGCAAAATAACAGTAATAATAGTTTCCTGTCTACTCTACCCTGGTATTGATTTCTTTCTTTAAAAGTTTCCTTTGTGGGAATAAATCTCTCTGCAAACCTTGTTTTATTTTTATCACACAAGTTATTTTTTTCTCATTTTCATTGTAATTTCTCTTGCCTTAAGCTTACTTTTTATCATGTATTTCCAAATATAAATAGCTCTATTATTACAGTTTTTAACTTCTAAAACTTGGGTGAATATGTGTGTATGTATGTGTGTACATGTGTTTGCAGGTACCACAGGAGGATATCTTCTGTCCTGTTCTTACTCTCCATTGTATTCCCTTGAGTCAGAATCTCTCTCTCAACCTGGAGCTGGCAAGCACCGGTGATCCTCTTGTCTCCAACCCTACCAGTTCATAACACTGGGGTTATGTGTACTTGTGACCATGACTGCCTTTTTAGTTGGGTGCTGGTGATTTGAACTCAGGTTTTTATGCTTGGGAAAATGTGTTCTTATAAAGTGAGTCACTTTCCCATCATATTATTATTTTTCTGCTATTGATGTCTACCTTTAATTTTTTGTAGTATTTATCCACTCTTCTATTTGTTATTCTTTTATATTTTAATTTTTTTGAGAATTCTATGCATGAGTATTGTGGTTACATACATTATCTACTCCCTCCCTCTCCTCCAATGTTCCCCTCATTCCCCTTCAATTATATATATATATAATCTCCTACTGAGTCCATTTAATGGTGCTAGTATGTACATGTGAATAGGGATGAGCACTTGAGATTGAATAACCTATCAGGGAGCTAATTCCTTGAAAAAAGGATTCTTTCTCAGTACTAACTGATTGCCTGTAGCTCTTCACCTAGGGGTGGGACCTTATAAAATAGTCCCATCCCTGTTGGCATGTCAACTGATGTTGTCATTATGCAAGTCTTGTTTAGGCAACCATATTATTGAGATTCCATGAGAATACCTTCCCTCTCATGTCTAGAAGACAGTACCTAGCAGCAGATGTACTGATCCTCTGGCCCATCTTTCTCCTCCCTATTCCATGATGTTCCCTGAGCCTTAGTTGTAGGGGCTGCATTTTAGATTGGAGCACCAATTGGAGCTGCACACCCCACAGATACTTACTCTTTGCATTTTGGATGGTTATTGGTATCTGTAATAGTCTCTATCTGTTGCAAAATTTCTTTGGTGAGGGTTGAGAGCTACACTTACCTATGGATGTAAGAACAAGCATTTACAACCATATTATAGTTAGAAACTATATTGGTTTAGGGAAATGGAAGTAGTAGGTTCTCCTCTAGGATCCAGGACCTCTTCAATCATAAGTTTTGGGCTAGGTTTGCAGTACTAGGCATGAATCCCCTCCTTAAGACCAATTAGACAGCTGTTGGTTACTCTCAACATAAAAGTGCCACCATTGCACCATTTAGGGATATCTTGCCAAGTCAGTAATTGTTGTGGTTCACAGCTTTACAGTTGGCTGGGACTATTGTTTTATTCAGCAGCTTGCATGGTACCTATGAGAGCTGGTCCTCAAGGATAAAACTTCCTGGTTAGTCCCAGCTTGATTCCTTCAAGTCCTGTGTCTAAAGTATGTGGTGTCTTCAACAATAGGATTTATCTTCAAGCTATGAGAGGCAATCAAGGGAAAAGGCAATATCCTATATTGTTTTGGGAGTTTCCTGGACCACTCTGGCTAACAACTTCAAGGGAAGTTTCCCATGCCTGGCGCTGGGGTTACTGTTAGATAATCTATGGGGGTATTATCATCCATTGTGGTGTAGTTCCATTATAATACATTCTATTATGCTAAGTAAGCTTATGAAATATTATGTTTCCTATATTTTCAAACATCATTGGTATTATTTATCTTTCCCTCTTCTGTGTCTGTATTCCCTCCCTTACCATTCCCCAGTTAAAATCTCTGCCCCCATCTTTTTTTGAGACAGGGACTTGCTATGTTGTGCAACCTGTCATCTTCCCACCTCAGCTTCCTCAGTGCTGGTATAACTAGTGTGTGCCACCACATTTAGCTTATAATCATTGTTTTAGTTTTTTATTTTTTCAATTACATGCTGCATACTTCTGATCACAACAAAACTTTTGGTTCAGGGACTGTTTTTGACTCATGTGAGTGAGTCTTGGCTCTGAATGAATTGAAATGTTTAACATAGAAATATAAACATTTATAAAATGTCATTCTTTTATCAATATCTATCTATTATCTATCTATCATCTATCATCTATCTATCATCTA
Source organism: Nannospalax galili (assembly GCF_000622305.1). NCBI lineage: Eukaryota > Metazoa > Chordata > Mammalia > Rodentia > Spalacidae > Nannospalax > Nannospalax galili. The sequence continues at coordinate 1,054,094 of NW_008343717.1, read as the reverse complement.
TCTATCTATCTATCTATCATCTATTTATCTATATAATCTATCTATTTTTTTGGTCTTTTTGAGACAGGGTCTCTCTGTAGCTCCAGATGGCCTGACTCGCTGTGCAGACCAGATTGGCCTCAAACTTACAGAGATCCACCTGCCTCTGCCTCCTGAGTGCTGGGATTAAAGGCATGCACCACCACGCTCGGCTCTTTTATCAATATTTATAATAGCAGAAGTTTCTCTAGAAAATAATAATGGAGACCATGGTATAGGTAGCAAAAGTGTTTAGTTATTAGTATGCAAACAAAGGTCTAGGGTGAGGGTATCATATACTCAAAAGAGAAAACCGCAGATAGCAGATATAAGCGATGGCAGCAATGAGAAGATAAACAAAAATGAAGTCACCACAAGGAGTTTTTAGAGTTATGCATTATAGTTTTAAATCAATAGAAAGTGCTCTTGGGAACATGCCTGACTGCTCTAGACTATAATCACAGTGCTGCTTTACCCCTCTCATGAAGTACCTCGCAGGATGGAACCCAAATAAACTGTGCCATGGTATTTTCACAAAGCACACTTAAAGAAAATTTAAACCTAGTACAAGTTTACTTCATTCGAGAGTTCTAAGAGAAATTCTTATTCTCATATCAGTGTGTAACCAGTCAATCAAGATGCAAGTCTCTCTTTACCTAATCTATCATCTATCTATCTATCTATCTATCTATCTATCTATCTATCATCTATCTATTTATTTCTCTATCATCTATCGCCGGTCTATCATCTATCTATCTGTCATCTATCTATCTATCTATCATCTCTATCTATCATCTATCTATCTATCTATCATCTATATATCTATCATCTATCTATCTATCTATCTATCATCTATCTATCTATCATCTATCTATCATCATCTATCATTTATCTCTCTATACTAATAGTTAGTTTTGTCAGTTGGCACACACCTAGATATTCCCTGGGAAATGGGAATCTCAGTTGAGGGATTTTCTCCATTATATTGGCTTGTGGGAATTTCAGTGAGGCAATTTCTTAGCTGATGATTGATGAAGGAGGGCCCAGACTACAGTGAGAGCTGCCATTCCTGGGGAGGTGGGCCTGGGCCATATAGAGAAGTAGATGAGTAGCTGGGGGAAGCAAGCTAGTAAACAGCATTCCCCCATGGTTTCTGCTTCAATTCCTGTCACCAGATTCTGGCCTTGAGTTCCTGCCCTGGCTTCCCTTGATGATAGACTGAACCTATAAGCCAAACAAACCTTTTCCTACCCCAAGTTTCTTTTGGTCAGTGTTTTATCATAGCAAAAGAAAAGTAGCTAGAGCAATACTCATTGCAGTAGTTATTAGAAAACTTGACTGTTTTGATGTGATAGAAAAATAATATATTTAATGTATGTAAAAGGTCCAAAGGGAAACATACTTTGGACACAAGATTTGGAACAATAGAGCTGCAACTTATCATGCAAGCTCAGGAAGACAGTAACCCACATAGAACTGGGATAATGAACAGAAGACCTCAATCTTACCTGAAGGAATGTTGGCAACTGATTGCTGCCAGATGAGGAGGAGTTGATCTTCTTAAAACAAGGAACTCTAGATAAGCTAACTAGACTTAGTGGACAGACTTGCACTGGGGAATGTCTGGGAACACTGACAACCCAGTAGGCCTTAACAGGGATGGCAGAGTATATGGGCTTTGGGGGGAGGGGGGATTTATGAGAGGGTGTCAGTGGGGACAGGATATAAAGGTGATTGAGATTGTTTAAGACATTGTGCATGGAATATACAAAATATTCAATAAAAATAGTAAAACTTTAAATATTTGCATAGATTCAATTTTTAAGATTTTATTTATTTATGAACATGTATATATGTGTGTGAGTGTATGTGCACCTGTTTACAGTGTGCACAGATTGTGCACCTGTTTACACAAGTATCTGCACCTGATGCACATGGAGGACAGAAGAAGGTGTTAAGTGTCCTCTTCCACAGGTCCTCATCTATTCCTTTGAGGCAGGGTCTCTTCCTGAACCTGGGGCTTTCATTTTCTCAGCAAGGCTGGAAGTCAGCAAGCTCCTACCATCCTCCTGTCTCCACTCCCCTTAACACTGGGGTACCAGGCATGTGCAAGCCGCCCAGCTTGTTACATGGCTTATGGGATCCAAACGATAGTCCTCATGATTGTATAGCAAGCATTCTTAACTGCTGAGCTATCTCTTACTGGGTTTCAATTTTTTACTCTATAGGATTGATTATAAAGGTTTTTAAAAATATTTTATTTATTATTTTTATTTTATGTGTATGAGTGTATTGCCTGCATGCTTGTGAGTGCACCCATGTCGTGCAATACCGCGGAGGTCAGAAGAGGGCTTCGGATTCCCCTGGAACTGGAGTTAAGGATGGTTTGTAGCCGTCATGTGGGTTCTGCGAATCGAATGGTGGTCCTCTGTAAGAGCAGTCAGTGCTCTTAACTGCTCAGTCTTTTAAAAATTAACAGGCATTTACGTAATGTGGAAATAAAAATAAAGAAGAAAGTGCTCTTAACCGCTCAGTCTTTTAAAAATTAACAGGCATTTATGTAATGTGGAAATAAAAATAAAGAGGAAAGTATAAAACACACACACATACATACATACATATATACATACACACTCAGATACATATATATCTATATATGAATGTGTATATATGTGTTATGTCATTTTCTTGAAGATATTTTAGATGAAAACATGATAAACTAAAATTGCTTTAGTTATAACATTATTATTGTATAAATTTTGAAAAAAGCCTCATGATAACTCTCAAATACCATCTATGAAAGATGATTTATATCTCTTTATACCCCCAACGAGATGCAACTGTGTGTGTCTGTCGTCTGTCTGTCTTTCATTATATCCATCTGAGGAATCCTATATTTATGTTTTCATGGGTTTATTTTTGAGTCTATCATTCTGTTCTGTTTTCTTTTATTATTTTTATTTTACGTGTATGAGTATATTGCCTCCATGTATGTAAGTGCACTCATGTCATGCAATGCCCGCAGAGGACAGAGGAGGGCGTCGGATCCCCTGGAGCTGGAGTTGTGGACAGTTGTTAGCTGCCATGTGGATGCTGGGAATAGAACCTGGGTCCTCTGCAAGAACACCAGTGTTCTTAACCGATGAGCCATCTTTCCAGCTTCTTTTTCATTTTGTAAATGTGAAAATAAAGTCATGGGATATTTTGAAACTAATATGAAGAATTTAAGTTATCCTTGATTTTTAGTATTTCTTTTTAAAGAAAAATGGTTTCCAATATTCTGTCTCTTTTCTAGTTCACAAATCGTTATCAAATAGTATTTTTAAAGGTAAACATGCATACCAAAGTAAATGTATTGGTAACCCACACAGTCATGACACTTACAATGAGAATTATCAAATCTGAGTATTAATTTTGAACAAAATGGAGTTTACTTAAAAGGATAAATAGCCCTAAAAAATGATTTTGAATTGTATGCACTTTTGTAAAGTCAAATTCACTTCTGTGTAATCTATCACACAACTCATGTTGATCTATTCTTTTTGTTTTTAATTTTGAAATAGGGTTTTGCTATGTAGTCCAGGCTGGCCCCAAACTTTGCATCCATCTACCCCTTCACCTCCTAAATGTTAGAATTAAAGGTATGTGCCACCATGCTGGCTCCATTCTTCTTTTTGTTTTGTTTTATTGAGACAGGATCTCACCATGTAGACCTGTCTGGCCTGGAGTTCACTATGTAGACCAGGCTGGCTTTGAACTCAGAGGTCTGTCTACCTGCCTCTGTGTCCTTTGTCCTGGGATTAGAGGCCTGCCCAGGCCTTGCCAACTCCATATTGATTTGTTCTTTGCATGGCTTTGAGTGTTGTTGAGATGCAGGTTCTGCGCATATGAGATAAAAACATGAGCATTCATGTATAATTCTTCCATTTCTATGGTGCTGGATAATCATCTCTGACTTTTAAATAATGAACTACTTGACTGTATAGGCCTAGTCTTACATAGAAACTAAAACAATATATTAAAGATCAACAAGAAATTTCTTATAACCAGCATTAGCACAGTGTTAGAAAATTCTTTTAAAAAGTTGTAACCTGGAAGTTTCTCCTGCCACTATGACCTCTCCCACCCAATCAGATGACTTTAGCTGCATGAGGCAGAGGAGCTAAGCATATATAAACTGGAAAACCAGGAGGCCAGGCTCTTGCCATTTTGTGTGGCTGTCAGGAAGCCACATGATTTATGTTTGGGTGTGGACTTTCCAGCACCTCTGTTAATAGGGGCAGGGCAGCCACTCTTCCGCAAGTAAACCAGCACCCCAAGTCAGTTAGCAAGTCCAATAAACTTGTTAGGATTTTCCAAGCAGAGGTTCTGGAGAATTCTTTCTCCGGTTGTTGTAAGGACGGTGGGAGGTTTATCACAGTTCCCTTTCCTTATTCACTTTTCTTTTCCTCCTCTGGTCAAGTGTAGTCCAATGGGTCTGTCCTCAAGGATAGCATGTAGACTGGAGAGTTTATGCTTGGACTGTGGAAGAACTCACATTTTCTGATTTCATTTGTCAAGGTTTTTGTGTAAATAGCTCATTTCAAAAATGCGTGATGAATAGGTTCACTGATAACAAAACAGAAAAATTATACAAAACAAGCTTTTATTTTAAAAAAGTACATCATGCAACTTGTTTTGTTACTTTTAAGAAAAATCATGTTTGGATGATTAAAGGAACAAAGATTCTGTGATGTGACTAAAACATGCCACTGTCAAGGCCAACTTGATTGATGATTTCATTTGCAGATGCAAGTTTTCTCACTTAGAAATATCAGCTGTTATATTACAGCATTACATCATCTAAGATATCGTACCTTATCATTTTCATAAGTCAAATAAAAGAGCCATGAATCTGTGATTATTAGCAAGAAAAAAATTTTCATTTTGAATTTTGATGCAATAATAAAGATATGAGACAATCAATATCATTCTTTTCTGTAATGCTACTTGCTTAAAGAATTTAAACTTTGTCAAAGATTTATCTAAATACTCACTCTGAAGTTATCATCATTTTGACTACTCTATAGTATGGTAGATTATTTAGATCACAATAATCAGGATGCATTTATATCATGTACCCGTCAAGACCAAACAAACTCCAAGTACATCTATGCTGAGTGATAGTGGTAGCAGCAGGATCAAGAATAATCTCTTGTTACTCAGAGGCAGAAACGAGTAGACATAGATGTCCCTGTGTTTTACAATAAGTGCCTGTCAGAATATGACTTTGGGAAGTGAATGCTTACAACATGTTCAGTTTTTGAAGTGAGCTTGAAGGGTATAGGCAGAAGTGTGATATGTCCCTTTTTAAAGACTCAGGTTAAGAGTAGCTATCTCTTGGGACTGAGGAACATCTGGAGACACTAACTTGACACAATAGGCCTTAACAAAACAAATGGAAGAATGCATGAATTCCAGTTGGGAGGGGCTATGGGAGGGGACCAGTGGAGCAGAGGATATAAAGATGATTAAGATGTTCTGTATGAAATACACAAAAGTCAACAAACTTTTATAAAAAAGCAAAACAAAAACTAAAGCAAATGTAACAAGCCAGTTTTACAGAGACAAAAACAGGTTGTTTTCCCCATGATTTTTTTTAGACTTTAAGGTAGACAATTCAACATCATGCTTTTTAAAGACCGTAAAGACAACTGAGACTATGCTTGTTTCTGATGATTCTTCAACATTAGAGAGCAGATGTGCCTAATATCAATGTTTTCAAAGCCACTGCGTTAGAAAGTTCAATATACTCCATTGTGATATGGTATCTACACAGGCAAAAGGTGCCTGTGTTTGTTAGAAAGAAAATAACAACCACTGATTGTCTTTTTTTCCCAAGACCCCTTCAGTTCCCATATTAATAAACTCTCCAAACCAGTGTCCCTTGATTATTCTTGTAGAAATTAATCTGCTACTAATGAATATATGTTTTGTATATTTTTATTGAATTTTTGTGTATTTCATACAAAATATTTTAATGATTTTTATACACCTCCCCCATCTGTACCATACCACAGTTCTCCCACCAGATTTCATGCATTGTGTCAATTGTGTTAAAGCCTATAGAATTAAGAGTGTTCTCAGGCGTCCCTCAGTGCAAGTTCATTCACTGATGTCTAGTCAGCCTATCTAGAGTCCCTCCCTTAAAACTCAGCCCTTCCTCACCCAGAAGTAATCAGCTGCCAATAGTTCTTTGGCTAAGATTGGGGCCTGCTGCCCATTTCCCCAGTTCTATGCTGGATTTTGTCTGCTCTGTTTGTATGGGCTGTGCATACTGACACCATTGCTATAGATTCATATGAGTAAGGTCCCAGGAATCTGTAAGACTGCTTCCATATGGTCATGTAACTCCTATCTTGGCTATTAAAATCCCCCTGTCCCCAGTGGGAGGGAGGAGTTTAATACAGGAGTCCTGTCCAAGGACCCACACTCTGCAGACTCTTATTCTCTACCTTTTGGTCATTTGTGGTCTTTTGTATTCATTTCCCTCTGTTGCATGAGGAAGCATCATTGATGAATAGCTGCGTGAGTATTTTCTTTACCTCTTGTTCCACTATGTTCCATGAACCTTAGGTGCAGAGGTACCATTGTAGATTTGTCACTTAGGGATGGATATTTCACAGCCACTTAATCTGTATGTGTGACCAGATGTGGAACTCTGTAATTTTCTCTGCTGCAAAAGAAGCTTCTTTTTTTTGGTAGAAAAATTCTTTAATTAAAACAAGTTTAAACATTGACACTTATGGCTTAACTAGAATAAATTCTGTCCAAGTTTAAAATTGTATTAAGGACAAAGCAGATGACTGGTGTATATATAATGTACACTTTCCTCAAACAGTAGTTCCATTATAAAATCTCTCAAAAGCAAAAATCCAGTTATTGAAATAATTCAAGAATTTTACATATAAATAAAACAATTATTTGAGCAGTCAGAACTTTGAGGAGTGGTGACTGACATATTTATAAATATAAGGATCCATATTTAGCATATAGTAAGAAATTATATTTGTCTGGGGATGTGACAGCCTTAGAGCTGTGTATTTGGCTGTATTTACAACTCCCATTGTTTGAGCTTTAAGTCCAATTATGCAGCTATTGATAACTCCCAAGATAAAAGTGCCACTACTGCCTCAATGAAGTTCATTGTGCCAGTCATTGCTGTGATTATTAGGCCTTAAAGCTGGTGTTGGACCACTGACTGATGTTCTCCCTTAGCACCTTTCATAGTGTTCTCCAAAACCATGAAAGCTAGCCTTCATGGAGATGGCTTTAAGGTCAGTTCCAGCTACACTGCTCCAAATCCTGTGTCCAAAGTATGTCCTGTTTTCACAACAGAATCTCACCTTCAAGTTCTGGGAGGTAATTAAGGACTGTGGTGATAGCCTGTGTAAATTTGAGAGTCTCTTGGAGTATCCTGGCCAACAACTCAAAGGGAGGTTTCTACTGTCTGGCACTGTTTCTTGTTATATAGCCTTTAGGTATACACATGTATACATGTAGAGATATTGTATGTGTAATTTTTCAGTATGCTTTTGAACCAACACATTTCCCTCTGGTTTTTCATACCAGCTATGCATTATTTATCTCTCTCCCTGTCTAAACCCCCCCTCCCTTCCCAGTTAAAGTAACCCAAATTTCCCCATTTCATCTTTGATAATACCTCTTTCCTATGGTTCCCTCTCCCATGAGATCCTTCTTCCCTTTACCCCTATGGCTCTTTTTGTAACCCTCCCTTTTCCCCTCAAATTTAAATACCTACATTTTAGTGGGAATGCTTCCAGTTTTTCTCCTTTTAAAATGATGTTGGCTGTGGGTTTATTCTATATAGCTTTATTTCTGTTGAGATATGTTCACTCTAGTCCAATTCCCTCTAGGAAATTTAACATGAACTCATGTTGGATTTTGTCAAAGACCTTTTCTATATATATTGGGATGATCATGCAATTTTTGTCTTTAAGACCATTTATATGATTTATTGCACTTATTCACTTACATATATTGAACTATCCCTGCATCTGTGGAATAAAGCCAACTTGCTCATGGTGGATGAGCTTTCCAGATGTGTGTCTGTATGTGGTTTGTGAGTTTTTTGTTGAGTGTCGGGGGTCCTACGCCGACACAGGAGCCAGGGAAAGAGAAGTGCACTGTTTGCCCGTTACCTGCAGCCTCCTCGGGGGACAATCAGACGTGACAGGGAGCCAGTCAAGCAGGAACTCGTTTATTGCAGGTGTTTACAGAGCTTATAAAGGCAAAAACCACAAAGGAAAATCCCCTCCCCAACCAAGTGTCCAATCATTTTAAAGGTGAACTTGAGCATGCAGTCTCCTCTCCATAGCACAGCATTGTGTTCGCAGGGTGATCAAGCGCTGCCAGGATGCACGGAAATGACAGGAGCCAATCAGCCATTCTTCAAAACAAGTTTGGCCATGTTCTGGCATTTCCTCTAGGAGCCAGACAAGTCCGATCACTCCCGCCTCTAGGCGCCATCCTGCCTAGCCCCTGGCCTCAGGCCCCCACAGTTGAGAATCTTCACATCTATTTTCATTAAAGATATGGGCCTATAGTTTTATTTTATATTGTGTCTTTATCTGGTTTAAGTTTTAGCATATTATTGACTTCATAGAAGGAGTTTGGGAGTTCACCCTCTGTTTCTATCTTTTTGAATAATGTAAAAACTATTCTTGGTAGGTCTTTTGTGAATGTCTGGTAGAATTCTGCTCTGAATCCATCTGTTCTTGGGCTTTTTTAAATTGGGAGGTTTTGCAATGCTGTTTCAATTTCCTTATTTCTGGTGGGTCTGTTTAAGCTGTTGATCTCTTCTTGGTTTAGCTTTGTTCATTCCCATGATTTTAGATATTCATCCATTTCTTTTAGGCTTTCAAATTTAATAGAGTATAAGTGCTTAAAGTATTCTCTTATAATGTTCTGGATCTTTTTGTTGTCTGTTGTGATTTTCCCCTTTCATCTCTGAGTTTGTTGATTTGGATTTGCTTTTTCTTTCTTTTGATTAACTGGGTTAAACTCTGTCCATCTTGTTTATCTTTTCAAAGAACCAGCTCTTAGATCCACTGATTCTTTGTATTGCTTTCTTTTTCCTATTTCATTAATTTCTGCTCTAATATTTGTTATTTCTTCTCATGTGCTGGATTTGGGGTAGGTTTATCCTTGCCTTTCCAGTGTCTTGAGTTACAATGTTAATTTATTTGTGCTCATTCTGTTTTTTAAAAAAAATTTATTTATTATTTTTTATTTATTTGTCTGAGTGTATTGCCTACATGTAGGTAGGTACACCCATCTTATGAAATGCCCAGAAGAAGAGGGCGACAGATCCCCCGGAACTGGAATTAACGACAGTTTGTAGCTGCCATGTGGGAGCTGGGAATCGAACCCAGGTCTTCTGCAAGAGCAGTCAGCGCTCTTAACCGCTGAGCCATCTCTCCAGTCCCTCTTTCTGAATATTTTTAATGTAGGCACTTAGAGCTATAAACTCCCTCTTAGGCCTACTTTTAAAGTGTCCTAGTGCCAGACAGGAGATACCTTCCTTTGAGTTATTGGCCAGGGTGGCCCAAAAGACTCCCAGACAGTAACCCAGCATAGAACTGGGAAAATGAACAGCAGACCCCAATCTTATCTGAAGGAATATTGACAACTGATTGCTGCTTGGCAAGGAACAGCTGATCCTCCTAAAACAAGGATCTCTAGATAGGCTGACTAGATTCAGCAGACAGGCAAGCACTGGGGAATGACTGGGTGTCCCAGGCAAGACAGTGGACAGTAACGGATGACAGAGCATATGGGCTCCTGTGTGTGTGTGTGTGTGTGTGTGTGTGTGTGTGTGTGTGTAGGCTATGGGAGGGTGCCATTTGGGAAGTGCATAAATAAGACTGAGATGTTCTGTATGATATACACACAAAACATCAACAAATTAAAAAAATGACATATTTGAGGAGGAAGCATAAAAATTTACTTCATGTTAATTAGTATAGGTGACAAAC
>NW_008343717.1:1039454-1043877 GCF_000622305.1 Nannospalax galili | reverse complement strand
TAAAAAACTCATTCAATTTTATGTCTTACAGGGTTTATACTGAGTTCAATATTGTATAACTGTATTAATTCAACTGTGAACCTAAAAATTTACAGCCACTTTTGAAAGAGATGTATCCTTGCTCTAGAAATTGTTAGTATATTAAAGCTGTAATGAAATTCTTTTTCTAATCATTTTGTTATTAAATAAAAATAAATAAATTTTGAAAAAGGTGTTAAAAGGATATGGGAATGGAGATATTTTCTAAAATAGACAGAAAAAAATGAGAAATCCTAAACAAGTGATGAAGGTCTGTGTAGGGTGTTATGATATATAAAGGATGAGACAAAAAATAATATACACATAATCTATGGTCATAGTATAGTCAACTAGTTTAAGTAACAAAATATATATCTAGTCAAGGTTTATCTGAGAATATTTGTTTTTTTACCCAAGCCTTATCTACAAAGCACATGAGCATTAAAATTATCAGACTAGTGAAACTAACCTTATTGGATATTTAATAGCCATACTTTGAGGCCTATACTAATCTGATCAAAGGGACTTAAAGGACAGTTTTTGCCCCTTGCCCTCCAAGGTCGACTAAGTTCCACGGGACTATGGAATAGCTCTCAAAAATCCTGTAACTGTCGTGAGTCACCTGACCTCTTGATCAAGGAGGCCATGGATACCCCACCAGATGGAAGTGAACCAGTGTCCAGTCTACAAAGAGGAGAATCAACTCAGAGGAAACATCTCACTCATGCTTCCAAGTGAAGCTAGGTATGGTCAAGTAGGACCTTTGACTTATCTTCTCATAGATGGAACTAAGACACATGTGCAAACATTTAAGTTTGCACATGGCCCAAGCCCATGTGACCCCTGAGGAAAGGATCCTCAAATGACCTCAAGTGTAAAAATAAATTGATTTATTTGGGCCAGCTGTATGGTCTTAAACACCCAAAAGGAAAGTATAACCAAAGAGTAATGTCATGAGTATATTTCTTTAAGAGTTCAAGGGATTTCACTTCCTAGACCTTGGGCTTAAGTCTATATAAAAAGTTACCTAGATAATTATTTCTCATTGATGATTTTGTTCCTAACCAGAACACGCTCAGGTGTAAGACTTCAAATCTTGGTCTCCAATACTGTAGTGCCCACTTTTAGTTAAGGGAGACAACGAGCTATTGTTCTAAAATGATGAATTTGTTTTCTCCCCTGTCTAGAAGTCTTTGAGAGGGAACTGACACTGATTCTAACCACTCCAACAGCTGTCAAAATACTGAAAGCAAATCCTGAATCCATCACTCTAGATTTCAGCCTTGGAAGACAAAAAAAAAAAAAAAATGAGGAGGAACCCAATAGAGGGATGCTTTTGGAAGCCCTCGTCAAGAAATTCCAATGGACTCTAATATGAACATTTGGAAATTGTCATGTTCTGATTTTTTTCTAGTTCCCTGTCTAGAACTTATAATGCTAATTACTCTTGCCTTTACTTCTCCTTCACGTCTAGTCATGATTCAAGGACTTTCTTTTCCACTTAGAGGTAAGAGTTATGCAATTTGGTAGTCTTTTAGCTAGATCCACTGAAGGGGTACTCCAATTGCCTCACCCTGCATCCCTGTTCAGCATGAAAGAAGCCAGAGCAGTCTGCGTCCCTATTCCCTATTGGTAATTTGGCTAACCTCTTCAGAGGATGGTGTGATAAGAATAGGAATTAAGAATTGGCTAGGTAGTTAGGGTAAAGAGACCCTAAAGAAAAGTAGCCAGTTTCTTGGTTAAAACTCACAATGTCCTTGGACTTCTTAACAATCTACTCCATTCCAAAGGCCAAAAATGTCAAAAGTATTTAGGGAGCTTGTATCTAATCCCTAAAAGATCTTAGGAATACCTCTTCAGAGGGGGGAATGTTAGAGTAGCCAAAATCCCAATACAAATGAATAAATACATCAAATAAGAAGAAAGAGTACATGAAGTTATCAGAAAAAAGTGATGGGGCAGTATGGGAGGAGTTGGAGGGGAGAGTGTGGGCATGGATTTGATCAAAACACCTTATATACATGCATGAAATTCTAAATAAATTATTTATGTAAATAAATAAAAAAATAAAGTGCCCCAGATGTTTAACTGTGTTGTATTATAGTTTTCAATTAAAGTATTCCAGAAATAGTTTTATTTCTTCCTTAATTTCTTCTTTGATTTATTCATCATGAGTGTTGCTTAATCTCCATGAGTTCATGCAGTTCGTTTGGTATTCTTTTAAGCTTTGTTGCATTTTGGTCTAGAAAATGATTTATTTTTTTGTATTGGTGTTTGTTTTATGTCCCAGTATATGATCAGTTTTAGAGGAACTTATATGGAATTCTGAATAGAATATGTATTCTTTGGTGCTCAGTGGAATGCTCTGTAGATATCTATTAGGCCCAGTTGATATGTAGTATCATTTAATTCATGTTTCTCTCTTTATTATTTGACTTGTCTATTGGAGATAGTAGACTATTGAAGTCTCCTACTATTCCTGAGTTGGGATTAATCTGTGTCGTAAAGTCCTTAAGTACTGTTTTATGAAATTGGGTATACCAGAGTTTGGTACATATATGTTCATGACTGTGATATCTTCTTGGTCAGTTGTTCCTTTGATAAGGGTGAAGTGACCCTCTTTATCTCTTCTGATTAGTTTCTGTTTGAAGCCTGTTTTCTTTAGATATTATGATTGCATCATTATAGACCATGTTTTTATGTAGTGATAGAAATAAAAATTTTAAAAAATTCAACAAAGCTGGGCTTGGTGGCATACACCTTTAATCTCAGCACTTGGGAGGCAGAGGCAGGGGGATCTTTGTGAGTTTGAGGCCAGCGTGGTCTACATAGTGAGTTCCAGGATAGCTGGGGCTACAAGGAGACGCTGTATCAAAAAGACAAAAAAAAATTCAACAAATATATGCAATTACATTTCTTTTTAGTCTAATGTACATAAAAGATTGTAGTTCTGTTTTTGAAACAAATTTGATACTTAATCAAAATAAGCACCTGAAAATCCCTGAAACTCTGCAAGACTTCAGAGTTTTAGAAAGACAAAACTGTAATTTCACAGTTTTTAATTACTAAAAAAAGATGTATTTCATGGAGATAGTAAAAGGAGAGGGTGTCACTGAAGGGGTACTTCAATTGCCTCACCCTGTGTTCAGCATGGAAGAGTCTGCGTCCTGATTCCCTATTGGCAATTTGGGTAACCTCTTCAGAGGATGGTGTGATAAGAATAGGAGGTAGGAATTGGCTGGGCAGTTAGGGTAAAAAGACCCCAAAGAAAAGTAGCCAGTTTCTTGGCTAAAACTCACAATGTCCTTGCGCCTCTTAACAACCCACTCCATTCCAAAGGCCAAAAATGTCGGAAATATTTGGGACCTTTTATCTAATTCTTAAAAAATTCTAGGGTTACCTCTTCAGAGAGGGGAATGTTAGAATAGCCAAAAGCCCCATAAAAAAGAAAAGAAGAAAAAAGAGTATATGAAGTTATCAGAAAAAAAGTGATGTGGAGATATGGAAGGAATTGGAGGGGAGGGAGTGGGCATGGATTTGATCAAAACACCTTATATGCATGTATGAAATTCTCAACAAATTATTTATTTAAATAAAAAAGGAGAGGGTGTTTGAGTAGGATGATTAAGACATCCCTTTTGACCATAAATGATTGATTAGTTACTCATGATCCGTTATAGCATCACATTTTAAAGAACGCTGCAGGTATGAGAGAGATGGCCCCACATTTCTCAAGGGGCTTGTAGTAGAGTTGTCTGTAAGTAGGCCAAGAAACTTGGAGAAAAACCAGGAAGGGCTAGTGCTTGTAGGACCTGACTGAGGAACAATCTCCATGTGGAGGAAGTGATAAAGGGGGAACAGTTTTCTAGAGAAGCTGAGCTAAGAACTGAATGTGCAGACAGAACAAGAGTTGCCCAGTGACTTTCACAGTGCTTCAGGAGTGAATGGGGTGCTGAGAAATAGAGTTAGCAAGTTAGTCATTACAGGAAGATTTTTATTGAATGCATTTTTGACAAAAAGCAATTAACAGTGTAAGAGAATGTTGAAACAAAATGAAAATCTTCTATTTACTTCTTAATGAATTGTAATAATTGTATTTAGCCGTAGCAACTCTCTCTCTCTCTCATGTGGTGTGTGTGTGTGTGTGTGTGTGTGTGTGTGTGTGTGCAGGTATGCATGCTTATTATCTGTAGAAGTCAGAGGAGGGCTTTAAATGCCTTCCACCTCTATCACTTTCAACTTTGGCTCTTTGCAACAGGAACGATTGCTGAACCTAGAGTTCTCAGTGTTTCACTAGGCTAACAGCCAGCAAGGCTCAGAGACTGTCTTGTCTCTGTTGCCCCTCAGTGTTGGGGTTATAGGTATGCACAGGTGCATAGGACCACCCCTAGCTTTTACATGGGTA
>NW_008343717.1:1035732-1038637 GCF_000622305.1 Nannospalax galili | reverse complement strand
AGTGGAACTCTGTAATAATCTCTGTCTAGTGCAAAAGAAACTTCTTTGATGAGTGGTGACTAGCATACCTGTCTGTAAATAAAATAATTCCTGTTTCGCGTGTAGTAAAGTGATATAGCCTTAGGGTTTTCTCTAAGATCAATGACTTCTCTGGTCATGTGTATTTGGCTATGGTTTATACTATCGCATATGAGTTTCTTCCCACTGAGTGAGCTTTAAGCTCAATTAGGTAGCTGTTGATTACCCCCAAGATAAAAGTGCCACTTCTGCATCAACATTGTTTGATGTGTCAGTCATTGTTGTGGTTATTAGGCCTTAAAGCTGGGGTTGGACTATCAATTGATGTTCTCCATTAGCACCTTACATAGTGTTCTCCAAAACTACGAGAGTTAGCCTTCAGGGAGGTGGCTTCCAGGTCAGTTCCAGTTCCATTGCTCCAAGTCCTGTGTCTGAAGTATGCTTTGTCTTCAGCAATAGGGTCTTACTTTCAATCTCTGGGAGGCAACTGAGGGCTGTGGTAATAGTTTGTATAATTAGGACTCTCTTGGACTATCCTGGATAACACCAAGGGGAAATGGGTAAAATGGGGTTATTTAACTGGGAGGGGAAGTGGGAGGGTTATACAAGAAACCATCAGGGTAAAGGGGAAGAAGGAGCTCAAGAGATGGGGACTGACAGGAGACAGGTATTATCAAGGGTGAAATGGGGAAACAGGGGTACTTTAACTGAGAAGGGAGAAGGGAGGGTTAGATAGGGAGAGAGAGAGGAGAGATAAATAATGTTTAGCTAATGTGAAAAACCAAAGGGAAATGCTTTTAAAGCCTACTGAACTATTACACACATAATATCTGTACATGAGTGCATGTGTATAGCTGAAGGCTATATAACAAGAAACAGTGCCAGACAGGAGAAAATTTTAGAATGTTTAGTCAAGGTAGTCCAAGAGACTCCTAAATTTACACAGGCTATTGCTGTTATCTTTGATTGCCTCCCAGAACTTGAAGGTAAGACCCTCTTCCTGAAGATAGGACATATTTTGGACACAGATTTGGAGCAATGGAGCTGGAACTGACCTGGAAGTCAACTCCCTGAAGATTAGCTCTCATAGTTTTGGAGAACACTATGCA
This sequence comes from Nannospalax galili, assembly GCF_000622305.1. Taxonomy (NCBI): domain Eukaryota; kingdom Metazoa; phylum Chordata; class Mammalia; order Rodentia; family Spalacidae; genus Nannospalax; species Nannospalax galili. The sequence continues at coordinate 1,037,510 of NW_008343717.1, read as the reverse complement.
AGCCCCAGTCAATGGTCTAATCCCTGTTTTAAAGCCTAATAACAACAACACAGACTGACACAGCAAAATATATTGGTACAGTAGCTACCTAATTGGACTTAAAGCCCTCTCAATGAGAGGAAACTCATGTGTGGTACTGTAAACATAGCCAAATACACATGGATGGAAAGGTCATAGATTTTAGTCTGTCATATGCCTAGACAAATGTAATTTTTTACTATATGCTAAAGATGGATATTTATATTTAAAGACAAGTATGCCAGTCACCACTCATCAAAGAAGCTTCTTTTTCAATAGACAGAGAGATTACATAATTCCACAACTGGTCACACAGAGAATAAGTATCTGTGAGATTCGTAGCCCTAGGTGACACATCTACCACGGAAACTACACCTAAGGCTCATGGAACATAGCAGAACAGAGGGAAGAGAGAATGCTAATGCATCTCTCAACTCTCATCAATGAAACCCCCTCATGCAACAGACGGCAATGAACACAAAAGGCCACAAATGGCCAAAGTGTAGAGAATAAGAGACTGCAAAGTGTGGTTCCCTGAACAGGACTCCTGCATTAAATTTGATCCACCCAGGGCTCAGGACCATTGTGCAATGGGGGCAGAAAGAGTGTAATAGCCAGTGTAGGAGGGTCATCACCATAAGGAAACAGAATATTACAGGATCTTGGGACATTGCTCATATGAACTTACAGCAATGGTGTGAGAATGCACATGACTCATGTAAACTCAATCTGACAAAATACAGCATAGAGCTGAGAAAATGGACAGCAGGCCCCAACCCCTAGCTATTGGCAGTTGATTACTGCTGGGTGAGGGAGAGTTGATTTTTTTATAAGGGAGAGACTCTAGATAGGCTGACTAGCTAGACCCCTGTGGATGAACTTGTGCTGAGGGACGTCTGGGTCTACTAACTTGATTTGATAGGCCTTAACATGTATGACAAAATGCGTGAAATCTGGTGGAAGGGGCTATGGGGGGTGTGGATGAAGGAGTATAAATATGATTATGATGTTTTGTATGGGGGCTGAAGAGATGGCTCAGCAAGTAATAGCACTGACTGCTCTGGCAAAGGACCCAGATTTGATTCCCAGTCACACGGGTGCTAACAACTGTTGGTTACTCCAGTTTCAAGGATTCTGATGTTCTCTTCTGACCTTTGTGGGCATTGCACGATATGGGTGCACTTACACACATGCAGACAATACACTCATACACATAAGATAAAAATAATAAAGTAAATACATTAAAAATATGTTTTGACTGACTGCTCTGGCAAAGGAACCAGATTTGATTCCCAGTCACCCGGGTGCTAACAACTGTTGGTTACTCCAGTTTCAAGGATTCTGATGTTCTCTTCTGACCTTTGTGGGCATTGCACGATATGGGTGCACTTACACACATGCAGACAATACACTCATACACATAAGATAAAAATAATAAAGTAAATACATTAAAAATATGTTTTGTAGCCTAGCCTGCACTACTATCCTCAGGCCTCTTGGGGTAAGTCTATAGCGCAGCTCTCTGCGCCGGGACTCCCTAAGCCTCATTCACCCTTCCATCCCCCGCCTCGCCGTTCTATACTCCTAGTTTGGGCACTGCGCCATTCCTAGTCTTGGGGCCCCAGACACCTGGGGAACCAATACTGCTTCCTGACCCTTCTCACCCAGAGCAACTCAGTCCCTTTCTTGGGCTCCAGGAGCACCACTTCTGGTCCTGGCCCCGCCCTCACCTCTCTCTGCTTCCCTGGGCCTGCACCACC
>NW_008343717.1:995032-1033446 GCF_000622305.1 Nannospalax galili | reverse complement strand
TGCTGAAGATGCTTTTCGGGGAGATTGCATGGATGATAGCCACTTGGAAGGAGAGAAGAAGAGTGGATCAAAAACATAGACCATGCAGAGTCAATTAGACACAAACGTGAAGAAAGCATGTAGTGCTGCTAAGACAAATATTTTCCTCAGCATGCTTAAAGGAGAAAAAAATGATAAAAGTTTACAAATGAGATAAAAAGTTCCCAAACTTCCGTGGTCCAGCACCAGCTTCAAGACCAAGTAACCACATCAGTGGCCAGCACAGCATAAGACATTGGTGCAGTAGTGACACTTTTATCTTGGGGGCAATCAACAGCTACCTAATTGAACTAGAAGTCCACTCAATGGGAGGAAACTCATGTGTGGTACCATAAATATAGTCAAATGCACATGGCTGGAGTGGCCACAGATCTTAGAGAAAACCCAAAGATTGTCACACCCCTAGACTAATGGAATTTCTAACCATGTGAAAAATATGTATCCTTATATTTACAGGCAAATATTGTAGTCACCACTTATCAAAGAAGCTTCTTTTGCACCAGACAGAGACTATTATCACATACCACAACTGGTCACACAGACATTGTCTACGAACTGCCCAAACCTAATTGACATATCTACAATGCAATCTCTATACCTAAGGCACACAGAATATAGAACAGGGGTAAAGAGGACACTAATGACTCTCTCAACTCTCATTATGAAGCTCCTTCATGCAGCAGAGGACAGGAACACAAAAGGTCACAAATGGCCAAAGCATAGAGATTAAGAGTCTGCAGAATGCTGGTTCTTGGACAGGACTCCTATATTAAACTATACCCACCCATGGCTCAGGGATCATTGCAGAAGAAGGGGTGGAAAGATTGTCAGAGCCAGGGATGAGGACCATATGGAAATAGAATCCTACAAGCTCCTGGGCCTTCCTCATATGAATCTACGGTAATGGCATCAGCATACAAGAGTCCCATGCAAACTCAAGCAGACAAAAACCCAGCATAGAACTGGGGAAATGGACAGCAGACCCCAGCCTTAGCTGAAGAAATATTGGCAACTGATTACTGCTAGATGAGGAGGAGCTGATCTTCCTAAAGCAAGGGACTCTAGATAAGCTGACTAGACCTCAGTAGATGAGCTTGCACTAAGGAACATCTGGGGACACTAACTTGACATAATAGGCCTTAACACAAATGACAGAACATATGAATTCCAGTGGCAGGGGGGGCCATGGGAGGGTGCCAGTGGGGATGGGGGTATAAAGATAATTAAGGTTGGTTGAGGTATTCTGTATGAAATATGGAAAAATTCAATAAAAACATTTTTAAATGCAATTAAAATTATATCCACCAAGTACATTAATTTTCCTAATTTTCTTTTGAGGAATGTGAAGTAATTTGGATAGATTACAAAAAAGTCCCCAAACTAAGCAAGCAGTCTGAAAAATTGCAACTTGAATCAGCAGCCCCAGTCAAACCTTCAAGGTCCAGTTGCATGACATCAGCACATGCAAGGAAAGCTGGCAGAGCATGAAGGGAAGCAGCTTACCTTCAAGAAACAGACAAACAGTAAGACCACCACTGCCCACAGGAAGCACAATGCCTCCAGAAAGACGGCTACAGATAAAGAATTGCAAGAATTACTTTCCTTCCATTCAAACCAAATAACCTTCGTAGGGTTATCTTGAAGTATTTAATAGTTCTCCCAAGTAGGAAGACACTCAAGAGCTATGAAAGATGCCACACTCACTCATGAGGCTCAACATAATAATAACCTGAAGTTACCATTGAAATCTACCTGATGACTTTATATCCATGCTCAGATGCCTAGAAGCTCAGAAAGTAACCAACTGTGACTAGTAATAATCAGATATTTAGAGATTAGAAATGCATGTGCAAACATCCAATGTCAATTGCATTGAAAAAGAATTTTTCTATATGAAACTGTGTATTTTAATAATGAAATGGAGATCTTTTTAAAGGTTAAAACATCATTTAATTTATGTCTTATAGGGTTTATACTGAGTACAATATTGTATAACTGTAATAATTCAACTGTAAACCTAAAAATTTACAGCCAAATTTGAAAGAGATGTATCCTACCTCAGGAAAACGTTATTGAATATGTCAATTGTGTTGTAATGATATGCTTCTTCTAAGTATGTTGTTATTAAATAAATCATTTTTAAAAATTAAAAAAAAATATGTTTTGTATAAATGCACGAAAGTTCAATAAAAATAAGCATTAAAATATATTCAGTGCCTTTGGCCTGGTAATAAAAATATTAAAGAAAAATAATCTTCCAATGTAAGTTCAAGTTAGACAAAATCCTAGCATAGACATGGTGAAGTGAGTAAGAAATTCCAACCTAACCTAAGAAACTTTTGACATTTGATGGCTGCTGGGCGGGGGAGAGACAGTCTCACAGGGATGGGACTCTTGGTGGGCCCAGTGGATGAATCTACACTGAAGGACATTGGGGACACCAATCAGACTCTGTAGGCCATATATTCTTTAAATTTGGTAGGGGGTAGTGGGGAAAGTGTGGAGAGGGGAGTGAATGTAAATATCATCAAATTACAAAAATTCAATAAAAATGAAAAAATTGCACATGTGAAATTAACTTTAAGGAGTTGTAGATGGTAAAGTATTTTGAGTAGGTTCATAACACTTATGTAATTCAATCCTTATGCATATGATTGATAACGATAATGGATAAGGATATGCCTTCTTTCTGTGGCAAGTAGAAATATCTGAGTTCACCTGAAATGGAAAATAATAGCATAATTTTTTACATATTTTCATGCAATATTTTATCTAATTTTTAATACAAAATTAAAAGTTAAAATGCTTGCTTGTTGTTAAATGGAAAAAAACCTTTCATTAACAATGTAATCTACTCTTTAATACTGTAATTCCTTTTTGTACTACAGATAGGATTGTAAATATTTTATTGAGTAAACTTTATAACAGTTTGTAGAAAATGACACATATGTTAATGTAGCATCTCATCTGTAAGAGTCTATTATGGCTAAATTGCTTTTGCTTATTGTGCCATTTTCTTTCAAATCTCCATTTCTTACTGCATACCTATAATATCTTCTACTTAGAAGTGATGTCTGAAACACGGACTTTGTTAGAATTCTAAAAGACCCACTCATTATTTTCAGTTATGCATATATCATGAATCAGATTGGTGTTGATATTGCAGCTAGTTAGAGGCATCCTGTCAGGTTACAGTATCCCTGTGTGTCATCAGAGAGAGCAGTATTCTTTAATTAGAGTAATGGCATGACTGAAAAATGAGGGGTCAATTGACATAAAATCTTTTAGCAAAATTTGACTGCTTATATAACTCTGGATTAGCTTGCAGTATATCCATTCATTGCTTGATTAAATTCTACTAGTGAGAAATAAAATATTTCAGAGTTTTCTGAACTTTACTAAATCACTGTCCATAACTCTAGTCCCAGGGGGTCTGACAGCCTCTTCTGTCCTCTGCAGGCATTGCACAACATGGGTGCACTAACTTACATGCAGGCAGTACACACATACTAACAAAATAAAAATAATAAATAAAATATTGAAAAAAGAAAAAAAAATTGTTTCATTTTCTTTTAAAATATTTTATTGATTTTTTGTGCATTTCATATAATAAATCTTAATCAAAGTTAGACCTCCTCTCCCATCTGCATCCCATTATTTCCCCCTGTGCTGGATAGCTTTAGTGTCAACTTGACACACCTGGGTTGAGGGAGCCTCAATCGGGGAATTGCCTCTATTGGACTGGCCTGTGGCCATGTCTGAAGGGCATCTTCTTGATGAGTGATGTGGGAGGGCCCAGCCCACTGTGGGTGGTGCCACCCCTGGGCAGGTGGGCCTGTGTTGCATAAGAAAGCAGGCTGAGCCAGGAGCCAAGGGAGCAAGCCTGTAAGCAGCTTTCCTCCATGGCCTGTGCTCCAGCTCCTGCCTCCAGATTCCTGCCCTGAGTTCCTACCTTGGGCTCCCTGATGAACTGCGTGCGACCTGGGAGATGTAAGACAAATAAACCCTTTCCTCTCCAAGTTGGTAGTGGTCAGAGTGTTTTGTCACAGCAATGAAGAAACAAACCAGGACACCCCCCACTATCTGGCCAAGCATTTGTACCTAGATGTCCCTTGGTGCACGTTCATTCTCTGGCGTCTAGTAACCCTATTTAGAGTCACTCTCTTAAAGAAAATCTATTCTCCTTCACTTGCAATAATTAGTTGCCAGTAGTTGCTAGGCTAGTGTTGGGGCCTGCTACTCATTTCCCTCATTCTATCCTGGCTTTTTTTCTGACTGTGTTGGCATAGGAGTTGTGCATGTTGTCATCACTGTCAAAAGTTCATATGAACAAGTTCCCAGAGACCTGAAAGCCTGTTTCCTTATGTTCATGCACCAACCCTGGCTCTTACAATAGTCCCTGAGCCACTGGTGGGTGAGGTTTAATATTGGAGTCTTATCCAGGGACACATACTCTGCTACTTATTCTCTAAAACTTGGCTGGTTGTGGCCTTCTGTGTGCATCTCACTCCTTGTATGAGGAAGCTTCGCTGGTGAGAGTTGAGGGATGTATTAGTATTTTCTCTACCCACTGTTCCCCTATTTTGAATGAGCCTTAGGTGTCGAGGTTCCACTGTAGATGTGTCACTTAGGGCTGGGCATCTCTCAGACAAATATTCTCTTTGTGTGACCAGTTATGGAACGCTGTAGTAGCCTCCTTCTGTTGCAAAAAGAAGCTTCTTTGAGGAGTGGTGTATGGTATACTTATCTATAAATATAAGGATCCATATTTAGCACATAGTAAGAAATCTCATTTGTTTAAAGATGTGGCAGAGATAAGGTTTTTCTCTCAGGTCTGTGACCTCTCCAGCTATGTGTATTTGGCTATGTTTACAGTGCCACCCATGAGTTCCCTTCCACTTCAAGTCCACCTATATTGTTGTTGATTACCCCCTAGATAAAAGTGCCACTACCTCACCAATAGAGATAGTTTGCTGTGCCTGCTGTTGTGGTTATTAGGCTTTAGAGCTGGGTTGAACCATTTATTGATTTCGTCCCTTAGCAACTTGCATAATATACCTAAGAACTAGGAGAGCTAGTCTTCATGGAGAAGGCTTCCAGTTCAGTTCCAGCTCCCTTGCTTCAAGTCCTGTATTCAAAGTATGTCCTGTCTTCAGCAATTGGGTCTTACCTTCAAGGTCAGGGATGTAATCAAGGGCTGTTGCAGTATCTTGTGTTATTTTAACATTCTCTTGGACTATCCTGCTCAGTAATTCAAAGGGAGGCTTTTGCCCTGTCTGGCACTGTTCCTTGTTATATAGCTTTTAGCTATACACATACTCATTTTCAGGTATTATATGCGTATTTTCAGGGGGTTTGGAGTTAATACATTTTCTACATATCTGTTTAAGGTATGTGACCCGGAGGATATTCCTCTGACCCTGTCATGACAAGCCATGGCTCTGCCTCCTTCCCACGCTCTGCAAAGAAGCCACTCCCCTTCCCTCTTCCAGCCAATCAGTTGACCATAGCCGCTTGCAGTGGAGGTGCTAAGGGTATAAAAGCTGGGAAAACCACAAGGCTGGGCTCTGGCCATTTTGTAAGGCTGACATTTTGTAAGGCTGTCTGGAACCACAGTCTGAGTGTGGACTTTCAAACACAGCCGTGAATGGGGGCGGGGGGGGGCGCCTGTCTGAAGTAAACCTGCACCCCAAGCTCAGTTAGCAAGTCCAATAAAATCGTTAAGATTCTTCAAACCAGGGTTTGAAGAATTTTTCCCTCAGTCTGTCACAAGGACCATGGGAGGAGGAGATTGGATGCCACATGCACCTCCCAGCAGTGAATTTGACTTACAGATAGAATATTTTTCATACACTTGCTCTCCATTTTCATTTCCTCCCATCTCTGTACCATCTAATTCTTTTTGTGTGTTCTATTGAATTCTTGCCCTTTCTAAATAAAATATGGAGTAATACGTTCATGTTTGTTTTACTTCCTTTAAAAATAAGTACAAATATATTCTCCCTTTAGAGTTTTTAAAGGTCTTGACATTTCTATCCAACCTTGTGAACCATCTCGTCACAGTGATTTTAAATGTAGCTCTTTCTATTTGCTTTAATCTTGGTCAATTGCAGAAACTCCTCCAGCAATTATTTCCAGGATGCCTGGTTTAAGCATCTTAATCCTTGCATTTTACAGCATTATGTGTGACTGTCATACATCATAGATACTTGGCTTCCTATAGAATAATGTGCAAATATAAAACCCTGAAAAAAACTCCTTCCTCAGATTTTACCTCTGCATGTAGAAACCTCATTCATCTTTATAGCACATGCATCTTTGTATCAATACCTATCCACTATATATTTTTATACATATTTTTAATTTTTTGAGAATTTCCTATGAGTATAGTATTTACATCATTTCTTTTTTAACTCTCAATTTGGGGGCTTTATTTTAATTTCTTCTTTTTAAGATGCTACATAGTTGAACAGAATTGGAGTGGCCTTTTACATGAAATTAATTCACAGTCAAAACTCTCCTAATCCAGCAGATGGATTTGCTGAGGACCCTGCGGGCTCTCCATCCCCACCCCCATGACCCTCACCCTTGGGCAGTCTGATTCAGTCATCCTGAGGATGGCAGGTCAGACCTGGCCTGTGTGCTGGAAGGATGAGGCTGGCTGAGAATGGAAGAACAGTCTAGAAGTCTGGGTAGCCCAGAGCTGACTGTGTCACTACAAAGAACATCTCACCTCAGGACAGCTGTTACTAATTAATACAGAAAATGCTTCCTGGACACTATCCTCTGACACTAGGACAGACCCTCCCCATACCCAGAACCTCCAGAGAGCCCCAGTGCTCACAGTAGTGCCAGCCCACCACTGGTGCGCTGCAGCACATTTGGCCTCCAGGCTACATCACTGACTACTCTTTTTTAAAAAAATATATTTTATTAATTTTATTTTATGTGTATGAGTGTATTGCCTGTATGTGTGTAAGTGGAACTGGGGTTAGCATGGTTGTTAGCCTGCCATGTGGGTGTTGGGAATCAAAGCCCAGTCGTCTGCAAGAGCAGCCAGTGCTCTTAACTGCTGAACCATCCTCCAGCCCCAGCTCTGACTGCTCTTGACAAGGAGAACATGTAAGATGAACTATATTAATGAAGTTAAATATGCAGTACATGTCTCTAACAACTGCTCAGTTTCACTAAATGAACTAACAGTAATTCAGCTTGGTCCCTTTAAGAGAATCAAAGTATGGACTTTGATTTCCAAGTGTTGGGTCAGTCCTCATGTGCCTCTTACTCATGACCAATGACACATGAGATGTGGCCACCGTCCTATGCTTTTTTGACTTCTGCAGCTCTGTGGTCCTGAGGAATCAATGGCTTCAACAAAACTGCAGGCCTTGAGGAGCGGCTTAGTTGGGTCATGGGGTGGCTATGGAAGGGACAGCCTGCCTCATTGCACTGGGCTCCGGCTCCCACAGGCCAGACCCAGCAGGCGAGGAAGAGAGTCTTGCTTAAAAAAGGTGATCCAGTGACATATGTCAAGGCCTACCCATGTATAATGTGACAGCTACAATATACCACTGTGGCATTAGGCATGGTGTCTCTTGTCATTAACAGATCATTCTTCCCCCATTCATTTACTATACATTTTTAACTTTCTAAAAGATAGTTATATTATGCTGTATTTGTGTGTGCATTTGTGTGTGTGTGGGGAGGAGGGGTATTTAAAGGCAAGACCTGTGAGATGTCATCATACATTAATTTCTTTTTATGCATGATTATGATAATTTTAAGTCCCATGATGTGGTGGATCCATCAATCCAATTTGCCATCCTTTGCATGCAGTGTCTACAAGCGATCTTACTTATAATGACACAATAAAGAGCAAAACCACCAGAGCCAGCAGCTGGGTTCCAAGGCTGTCCTACTTCCCAGTGGCAGCTAGTGCAGCTGTTGCTCTGCAGTTCCTTGGTCATCCAAAGCCCATCTTCTTCCCTGAGCTGCTTGCTCTCCTCCTGCAGTCTCTGCATCTCCTCCAGCAGCCACTTACACTCATCCATCTCCTTCTTCACCTCGGGCTCATGGAGGGACCAAGTCAGGGACTTAGCCATCATTGCGGCTTCTGTCTTGGATGTACTTGTGGGTATTATTTTATTTACTTCTACATCATGTGGTTTGCCATTTTCTGCGGACAATTCAAACACACATCTAAGTTTGGAATCCATAAAGTCTTCTGATTTTGCCTCAGATAAGATATTCTGTTAGCAGATGAATCTGAGCTGTTAGATGTCAGGAGAGCGGCTGTGGGGAGAGGTAGAAACAGGAAGGGACTGCACAGAAGCACATGGGAGGCCGGGTAGAGTTTATGTGAACTCTATGATTTGTGCACTCTTCTGTATTATGTTGTCTTTCAACATTAAAATTTCTAATAAGGACTGCGGAGATAGCTCAACCAATAAAATGTTTCCTGCACAAGCATGAAGACCTCTATTAGGGTCCATCCTAAGTCGGTGTAAACCTGGTGTGTTCCAGCTCTGGTATCCACATAAAAAAAGTAAGACAGTGGTATACACCTGTGAAGACAGGAAGATCTGGTCAGTTTAGTCAAATTGATGAGCTCCAAGTTCAGTGAGAAACCCTGTCTCAAAAACTAGGGTGGGTCTTACAGGTTCCTGGGACCTTGCTCTTATGAATTTGCAGCAATGATGACAGCATGCACAAGACCCATACAAACTCAAACAGACAAAAACCCAGCACAGAACTGTAGAAAAGGGCAGCAGGCCCCAATCTTAGCGGAAGAACTATTGGGCAGTTCACTATTGCTGGGTGATAAAGAGCTGATCTTCTTTAAGGGAGAGAATGACTAGACAGGCTGACTAGACCCCAGTGGATGAACATGCACTGAGGGATGTCAGGGGACACTAACTTGGATAGGCTTTAACATAAATGCCACTATGCATGAAATCCAGTTTGGGGGAGAGGTTCTGGGAGGGTACTGATGTGGAAGGGGGTATAAAGATGATTAAGATGTTGTGTATGAACTGCACAAAAATTCAAGAAAATATATATTATGAAAATAAAAATGGCATTCCATTGAAAATATTATTAAGAAATTTTGTTTAATATAATTTAAGAAACAAGAATGGATTATGGAATTTAATAAATATTTTCTAAACATAAAGCTTGCTATTTCTGAAAATATTCTTCTAAGGATAAGAACAAGTAATATGAGAAACAAGAGGTGGAGAGAATATATGTCTCACATTTTGTCTTGTTTTTACTCATAGTTTTTCCTCCTCCTATAAACAGAGTGGATGTTCATATATGTTTACATTTCCTCATTCCTCACCTCCATTTTGGGGAGTTCCACCAGTGTTTTCCAGTGCAGAGATTTATGAATCTTACAATTCTGTAATCATAATTTCCATGGCTATTTAACACATACTATCTATAGGGAATAAATATTCTTTATCGACCCCTTTGTCACAGCTTCTTCAGTGCTGAAACCTTTCATTATGTCAATTTCTTATATCTTTTTCAGTGTAATTGATAATATCTGTGAATTACATTTGAATTTTATCTTTCAAACCTAAATTTAGCATATTTTAAATAGTTGAAATTTATTGACTAATAACTCAATATTTATGTCCATATTTATGCAAAGGCATTAATATTGAGTTATTAGTCCATATTTGAACTATTTAAAAATGCTAAATTTAGGTTTTAGGGATGAATGCACGAAATCCTGTGGGGGCTGCTATTGGAGGTGTGAATGTGGGAAGAGGTCTAAAATTGATTAAAATGTATTATATGAAATGAACAAAACTCAATAAAAATATACATTTGAAAATAAAAAGGAAAATAGGGTAATTGCATTAAAAGTAAAGAGCAAAGAAAGAAATCAGTGTTCATGATAATCTACATTGTATAACACATAGTAAGACATGGGGTAATTTATGGCAATTTTCTTTCAAGGTCTGCAAGCAGAAAAATCAATTTTGCAGGACAAATCTTTAAAAAATGAGTTTTGATGCCTAAATTGAAATAGGCAAGAAATGTTTTCTTTAGTTGCAAATTGCTGTAGATTTTCAAGAGTGGTAGGAAAATATACATTATTTTCACATGCTTTACAAATTGAATCAAAACCTGTTAAAGGAATGCCACTTTGGTTATTTTTTTATAAACCTACATTTCTTTATACTTTATCAACTTTTGTGCATTTCTTTAGAAATCTTTGAGGCATTTACAGTAATTTAGACAAGATAATGAAACTGAATAAAAAGATGATGAGTTCTATAGGAAGGAGAAAAGGAAGGAAAAATGGATGATATACTTATTAAGGGGAGAGTAGGAAACAGATGTTACCAAAGAAGCAATGGAGAAAATGGGGTATTCAACTGGTAAGGGAAGAGGGAAGAACAAACAAGGAACCATGGGGGTAAAGGAGAAGAAGCAACTCAAGATGGGGGGGCAGGAGACAGGTATTATCAAGGAGATAAGGGGGTACTTAAACTGGGGAGGGAGGAGGTAGGTAGACAGGGAGAAACAGAGGAGAGATAAATAAAACTTAGATGGTGTAAAAAGCCAGAGAAAAATATATTAACTCAAAAATCCCCTGAAAAATGCACATACGATATCTGAACATAAGTGCATGTGTATACCTAAAGGCTGTATTCTAAGAAACAATGTGTCAGACAGGAGAAACCTCCCTTCCAATTATTGGCCAGAGTAGTCTAAGAGTCTCCCACAGTAACACAGGCTATTGCCACAGCCCTTGATTACCTACCTCCCAGCATTTGAAGGTAAGACCCTATTGCTGAAGACAGGACATACTTTGGACACAGGACTTGAAGTAAGAGGGCTGGAACTAAACTGGAAGCCTTCTCCATGAAGACCAGCTCTCATTGTCCTAGGGGATACTATGCAAACTGCTAATGGAGAAAAAGCAATCAATGATTCAACCCAGCTCTAAAGCCTAATAACCACAATAGACAGCAAGCTATTTCTATTGGTGAGGTAGTAGCACTTTTATCTAGGGGGTAATCAACAGCAATCTAGTTGGACTTGAAGTCCTCTCAGTGGGAGGGAACTCATGGGTGGCACTGTAAATACAGCCAAATACACATGGCTAGAGAGGTCATAGATACAAGAGGAAACCTATCTCTGTCATCTCTCTAGACAAATGAAATTTCTTACTCTTTGCTGAATATGGATCCTTATATTTACAGACAAGCATTCTGTACACCACTCATCAAAGAAGTTTCTTTTTGCAACAGATGGAAGCTACTACACAGTTCCACAACTGGTCACACACAGAGAACATATATCTGGAGATTTCTGGCCCTAAGTGACACATCTACAGTGGAACCTTGACACCAAAGGTTCATGGAACATAGCAGAAGAGGAGATAGAATACCAATACATCCCTCAACTCTCACCAGCGAAGCTTTCTCATAAAAGGAGTGTGATGCACACAGAAGGCCACAACTGGCCAAGTTTTAAAGAATAAGACTGCAGAACATATGTCCCTGCATAGGACTCCTACATTAAACCTCACCCACCCACAGCTCCAGGTACCACTGGGGAAGAGGATGGGAAAGATGGTAAGAGCCAGGGTTGGTCCATGAACAGAAGGAAAAAAAAGAGGCTTTCAGACCATTGGGAACTTGCTCATGTGAAATAGCAACAATGGTGACAGCATGCACAAGACCCATGCCTACTCAATCAGACAAAAATTCTGCATAGAATGAGGGAAATGGGCAGCAGGCTTCAACCCCAAGGTAGGAACTATTGGCAATTGATTTCTGCTGGGTGAGGGAGAGTCGACGTTCTTTAAGGGTGAGACTTTAGAAAGGCTGACTAGACTCCAGTGGATGAGCTTGCACCAAAGAACATCTGGATACACATGCTTTATTGGAAGGAACTTAACATAAATGCATGAAATCCAGTTTGCGGGGTGTGGGGGGACTATGGAGAGGCATGGATGGGGGAGGGGGTGTAAATTTGATAAGATCTACTGTATGAAGTACACAAAACTCACTAACAATATTTTTAAAAATAAAGAGAATAAAAGCAGAGGCAAAAATAAAAGCAAAGACTAAAGGAAAAAAGTCACCATGGGTAGTCGGACCTTCATTTCCCACTTTCTGCCGCTTCATCTGTGATTAATGAACATTGCTTTATTAGAGCTTTGAGCCCACTTGCAGACCTTAGAGTTTTCCACCATTTGCTCTGCTGAGCTCCACTTCAAGTGCACCTGAGCAGCCTGAGCCTTCAAGACTTGCAAAGGACAAGAAGGTTTCCTACTCAACCCAGTGCTCACATTTTCTGACTGCTAGACTTTAACGTGGCATTATCTATCAAATGTCTTCACTGGTAGCTTTTCACTAGGAACAAATTCTTTTCTGTTTTTGTGACTCACACTTTATTCCTTATAGAAAACAGAAACTTTAGTTAACTAGAAACAGTAACGGGACTATTTTCTTTTAAAATATTTTTAGTTGATTTTCTGAGTACTTCATACAACATATTTTGATCATATTCAGACCCCCTTCCCCATCTCCATTCCAACTTACTACCACACCTGCATTTATATCCTCTATTATTATTACTACTACCTCATTTTTTTTAAAAAAAAAGGTTATTTGATTTGTGTTCCCCAAATTTTTAGGTTTAGGTTCATCTCCTGGAGCCTAGTCAATCTACCAGATGTCACGGTTATCAAGAAAATTTGCTTTCCATCTCCTAGCAGCTCTCAATGGCTGGTTCCTCTTCAGCTAGTGATGTGCTCTGTTGTGTGCATCCTCCATCAATGCTGGGTTTTTTGTCTGGCTAGAGTTTGTGCACAAATTGTGTATGCTGCCACAAGCTCTCTTAGTTCATGTATGCAACTGTCCTGTTTTCCAGAAAACACAATTTCTTTCTATTCATCCATCAGTTCTGGCTCTTATTGTCTTTCCATTCTCTCTTCCACTATGATTCCTGAGTCTTGAGAGGAAAGGGTGTAATATAGGTGTCCCATTTAGGGCTGAGTACTCTAGTAGTCTTTTACTCTCTGATCCTTGACAAGATGTGAGTCTCCATGTTAATCATCATCTACTACTAAAAAGAAGCTTTCTAGTGAGAGTTGAGAGATGTACTAATCTATGAGTATAACAATGTCATTAGGAGTTGGTTTAACACTATGTTTGTTTAGCAGAATAGTAATCTGTAAGTTCTTCTCTACAACCTGTGACCTGTTGGCCACAGGTTCTTGATGCTGATAACAGTGTCAAGTATGAGCTCCATCTTGTGAAGCCTTAAATCCAATCAGATTGTGATTGGTTACTCCATAACATATATTCAACTATTGCACTACTAAGCATATCTTACCAGGTCAGTCATTACTGCAGCTCCCAGTGTTCATAGCTGTATAAGGCTGATGATTACTTTTCTCTTTCAGTAACATTCATAACATCTTCTAGTACTATGATAGCTAGTTTCTAGTACAGGAAGTTTTGAGGTCAGTACAATCAAGGTTCTTCATATTTGTTCTGTAACTCACATATATAGTGTCTTCAGCAATAAGGTCTTTCCATCAAGTTCAGGAGTATAACCAAGAGTAATGGCAATAGCCAGTACTGTTTGAGGGGATATGGGACCTTTACTGTCAACAACCCCAAAAGAAGAAGTTCATTTATAGCATTGTGCTCTTTATTTGCTAGCCTGGATTGTCTTGGGGGTGTTTGGTTTATTATTTCTCTAGCAATATTAGTTCTGCTCCCAACTCTGTCACCTGCAGAACTCTTCAAAGCTGCCCATACATAACACCCAGAAACCTGATTAGCATTCACTGCCTGCACCTGTGAAGGGCACATCACATCTCTTTATGGCTGAGGAGACAATTCACTGTCCTCTAATTCATAAAAAATTATCACATTTATTTCTCCTCTGACTCCCCTTTTTCTCTCTTTCCTCTCTCCCTCTCTTCTCTCAGTATAGAACAACTTGTAGAATTCCATTATCTCCTTCTACCAGGTGGATTCTGAGAATTGGATTCAGTTGTCAGACTTGGTAGCAATGCCTTTACCTGTTAGCCATCTCGCTAGCCCAACAATCCATTATTCTAATATGCACTTAGTATATCTCAGAGATAATTCACTAGTTTTTAAGCATTTATATGTATGCACTCTTCATAATAAAATGTAATTGATATTCAAGAGTGTGCATGTATTTGGAAAACTGTGATACAGATAAAATAAAAAAAAGTTTAATGTCAGCATATCAGTATTAGAAAAGAATTCACTAAATACTGCAAAAGAACCACATTATCGGAAATACATTTCTCAAAGTGAAATACTTAGCTGGCCTTTTCCAACTGTGATGAAGATGCTAATATTGCTGTTTTATTTGACCCTGAACAATTGAGTCATATTTCCATTCAACTCACTTGTGTGATTTCTGAAAGGCAGATTGTTATGACAGACTGAGGATGGATGAGGGTGGTGTGTGCCTTCTGCAAACCTCAATAGGCATTCCTGGTTCTGCTGTGCCAGATGTGGTACTGAAGATTAATAATGTGTCTTTCGGTCCCCAGAGTTTATGTACAAATGGAGGAAGAAAGGTGACATTTATATCTGGTGATTGTCTTTCTGGTTTGCTTGCTGAGCAACTTTGCTAGGCATTTGGAATTCTTGGTCACTGTGGCATGGTACCAGCTGCTGATCAGATCATAAGAAAGTAGGAGGAGATGGAAATGGAAGGTAGTTGTATCAAACTTTCTATGCACTGGGTTTTCTAATCAGAGGGTAAAATGTCAAAGATGTTTATTATGTTAATACATACCTGCACTGTCACAGCTATATTAATTCAACAGATGGTCTGTCCATCAAAGTTCCTGAAACTGCTTTGCTTTTACCTGGGTCCTAGGTATTTAAAGTCTTCTCTTTTGATGAACACTAAAAGAAAAAAAGAAGGTAAATTGTAGACTACAAAACAAAATGACTGTGTCATCATGTAAACTGGGATATTTCTTCCATCTCAGTTTCTTTGATTTATTTGTTTATTTCATGTGTATGAGGGTTTTGCCTGCATGTATGTAAGTGAATCACATGTGTGCAATGCTCAAGGAACCAGAAGATGGTGTAGGATCTGGAGATACAGATGGTTGTTAGCCACCATATGGATGATAGGAAATAAACCCAGGGTCTTTGCAAGAGGAACTACTGTTCTTAACCACTGAACCATCTCTCCAGCCCCATTTTCTTCCATCATTATTTTATCTTTTAAATTGAATTTTTGTGTATTTCATAGAGAATGTCTTAATTATCTTTATAACCCTTCCCCATTGGCACACTCCCATACCACCCACCACTGAATTTCATGCATTCTGTCATTTATGTTCACTCCTATCAAGTCAAGTTAGTGTCCCCAGATGTCCCTCAGTGCAAGTTCATACACTGGTATCTAGTCAGTTTATCTAGAGTCACTCCCTTCAAGATGATCAGCAATTCCTCACCCATCAGTAATTTGGCTTTCCAATAGTTCTTCAGCTAAGATTGGGGTCTGCTGTCCATTTCCACTGTTCTGTGCTGGGATTTTGTCTGCTTGAACTTGCATGGGTCTTGTGCATGCTGCCACCACTGCTGTAAATTCACATGAAGCCTATAAGACTCTGTTTCCATATGGTTATACACTTCCTCCTGTGGCTCTTACATTCTTTCTGCCCCCTCTTCCACAATGGTGCATGAGCCCTGGGTGGGTGAAGTTTAAAGGAGTCCTGTCCAAGGACTCACACTCTGAAGATTCTTATTCTCTATGCTTTGGCCATTTGTGGCTCTTTGTGTTGATTGCCCTCTACTGCATGAGGGACCTTCATTGATGAGAGTTAGTATTTCTACCCCTTGTTCCACTATGTTCTGTGAGCCTTAGGTGTAGAGGTTCCATTGTAGATGTGTCACTTAGGCATTTCACAGACACTTAATCTCTGTGTGTGAACAGTTGTGAAACTCTGTAATAGTGTCTGACTGGTATAAAACTTTTCTCTTTAATGAATAATGACTGGCATACTTTGTAAATATAAGGATCCATATTTAGCACATAGTAGGAAATTACATTTGTCTAGAAATGTGACAGCCTTGGGGTTTTCTCTAAGGTCTATGACCTCTCCAGCCATGTGTATATGGTTATATTTATAGCACCATACACGAGTTCCATCACAGTGAGTGGGTTTTAAGTTCAATTAGGTAGCTTATGATTATCTCCAAGATAAAAGTGCCACTGCTGCACCATATAGTTTGCTGTACTGGTCATTATTGTGGTTATTAGGCCTTAAAGCTGGGGTTGGACTATCAATTGATGTTCTCCAAAACTATGAGTGCTAGCCTTTAGGGTGGTGGCTTCCAGATCAGTTCCAGCTCCATTGCTTCTAGTTCTCTGTCTGAAGTACATTTTGATTTTTCAGCAATAGGGTTTTATCTTCATGTTCTGGGAGGCAATCAAGGGATGTGGCAATAGCTTATGAACTTTTGGGAGTCTCTTGGACTAGCCTGGCTAATGATTTGAAGGGTTGTTTCTCCTGTGTGGCGCCATCTCTTGTTATATAGCCTTAAGCTATATACATAGATGTTGTACATGTAATTTTTCTGTAGCTATTTGAATATGCTTCCCTCTGGATTTTTACACCAGCTAGGCATTATTTATATATCCTTTTCCCCTCTCTCCTTGTCTAACATTCCCTCTTCCCTCCCCAGCTAAAGTTCCACCATTTTCTCCATTTCATTCTTGATAATACTTGTCTCCTATAAACCCCATATCTTGAGATCCTTCTTCAGCTTTACCCTCATTGTTCCTTGTATAACTCTCCCACTCTCCTCTCATTTAAATACTCCCATTTTACTCGTTACCCTTTTGGTAACACCTGTCTCCTACTGTTCTCTCTCAGGCTCCTTCTTTCCCTTTACCTCCCTGGTTCTTTTTCATTTTCCTGGCTCCTGAAGTTACATCAGGATACATACTCACATGTAAGGATTTGGTGCTAGACTCCACAAATGAGGAAGGACATATGTCATCTGTTTTTCTGAGTCTGTGTTGCTCACTTAGCATAATAGTTTCTAGTTCCATCCATTTAGCTGCAGATTTCATGGTTTCGTCTTTATTTATTGTTGAGTAGATGTCAATTGTGTAAATGTACCACATTTTCATTTTCCACTTATAATGTTCTGGATCTTTTTGATGTGTGTTGTGATGTTTCACATTTGATCTCAGATTTTCTTGTTTGGATTTGTTTTTTCTTTTTGTTAACTGGGATAAGGGTCTGTCTATCTTGTTTATCTTTTCAAAGAACCAGTTCTTAAGTTCATTGATTCTTTGTATTGTTTTCTTTGTTTCTATTTAATTTTTGCTCTGAGTTTTGTTATTTCTTCTCATCTGCCAGGTTTTTTTCATTTGTTTTTTCATTTCCAGAGTCTTGAGTTGAAATGTTAGGTAATTTGTGCTCTTTCTGATTTTTTTTTTAATGTAACACACTTAGAGCTATAAACTTCTTCCTTAGGACTACTTTTAAAGCCTCCTAGAAGTTTTGGTGTATTGTATTATCCTTTTCATTTAGTTCCAGAAATGCATTTATTTCTTTCTAAATTTCTTCTTTGACCCATTCAGGAGTGTGTTGTTTAATCTCCATGAGTTTGTGTAGTTATTAGAACCTCTTTTGATGTTGATTATAAGCTTTATTGCATTGTGATCTGATAGAATGCATGAAATTATTTGAATGTTTTTATTTGTTGAGGTTTGTTTTGTGCCCTAGTATGTGGCCAATTTTAGAGACAGTTCCATTGGGTGCTGATTAGAAAGTGTATTCTTTGGTACTTGGTTGGACTATTTGGTAGATGTCTTTTAGGTCCATTTGATGTTTGGTATCATTCAATTCAGCTGTCTCCATTTATTCTTTGTCTGGTTGAGCTATCAATTGTAGACTGTGAATTAATGAAGTCCCCTACTCTTACTGAGTTGGAGTTAATCTGTGTCTTAAAGTATTGAAGTATTTTTTTTTTTAATGAAATTGGCTGCACCAGAGTTTGGTGCATGTTCATGTTCATGATTGTAATATCTTCTTGGTCAATTGTTCCTTTGATTAGAATGAAGAGACCATCTTTATCTCTTTTGATGAGTTTTAGTTTGAAGTCTAATTTGCTGGATACTAGAATTGCAGTATCTGCTTGCTTCTTAGTGCCATTTGCTTTGAATATTTTTCCATCCTTTCATCTCTAGGTAGTAGCTATACTTGAAGGTCAGATGAGTTTCTTGAAGACAACAAAAAGAAGTCAAAGAACATTGATATTTAGAGTTATTATTGTAATATATGCAATGGTTGCTGCTGTTTTAATTTCTATTTGAATTCTTGGTCTAATAATTTTTTCTGTAATTATACCTTCTTTTAGCTTCTTTCTGATGTCTCTTGAATATAGTCAGTTCCTTTTATAGCTTTGAATACTCTCTGAAGGGCTGGTTTAGTGGACATGAATTCTTTCAGTCTTTTCATGTCATGTAAAATTTTGCTTTCCCCTTCAGCTATAATGAGCAGTTTTGCTGGGTAAAGTATTCTGGGTTGGCATCTATGGTCATTAAGAATTGGGAATACATTGAATCAGGCTTTTCTGGGTTTCTAGTTTGCATTGAAAGTCAGCTGTCATTCTGATGGATTTTCCTTTTTATAACTTGTGGGCTTTCTCCCACAATGATATGCCATGGGGAGGTTCTCTTTTGGTCCTGTCTATTTGATATATGATGTGCTTCTTGTATTTGTTTGGGTATGTCTTTTCCTTAAATTTCTTCTATAATCCTGTTGAAGATCTGGTTAATACCGTTGTCCTAAGATTCTTCTTCCTCTATGACTATGATGTTTAAATTTGATCTTTTCATGGTGTTCCACATTTCCTGCATACTCCAATTCTGCATTTTAATTTTTTAAAATTTTTTGCTTGAGCAGTCCAATTCTTCCTCTTTATTGTACAATTTTGATATTCTGTTTTTCATTTCATTCATTCTATTGGTGAAGTTTTCTCCTGTCATTTCAAATTAGTTTATTGAGTTGTTCTTTTCTTTTTTCATTTCACCCTGAGTTTTCTTCAATAATTCTGTTTTAAGAATTTAGTCAGAAGTTTATCCCTATCTTCTTTTAATTTTTTAAATTTTTTGTTTGTGCATTCTTTAAGTTCATTGAATTTTTTGATCATGTTTATTATTGTTCTTTTAAATTCTGTGTGCTAAATTGTCTCTATGGGGTTCTCATTGTAGAACTCTTCTATAAGACTGGTGGTATATGGTGTGAACATATTGTTTTGTCTTTTCATATTATTATATTTTCGCTGTGGTTTTGGTATGCAGATTTCTTTTGTTACTTTTGATTCTGTTATGAAACTCAACTCTTCCTTTGTTGAGTTGAAATCTGATTCAGTTTGGCGTACCTTGGTTATTTTCTGATTGGGTATGAAAAGCTGGTTGGTCTAGGACCCAAGTTCTCTCTTTTGATCTTATATCAGAGGGACTAGATGACTGCAGTCAGGCTACTCCAGAGCTCTCCAGGAGGGTGAAGTGGTCCTGGCTAATTAGGAACACTACAGAAGTCTCATATGGTTAGTGCCAAGGTCCAGGGAGAAGACATGGGAGATGGAAGTGCTGGTGCCTAGAAGTCAGCAGGGAAGCTTGGTCCTGAATGACCTTTCTTCCCCATCTTTAAATTGAGATCATTTAATAGCTTTCTAGGAGAATTTCTATTTGTCACATACCAAAGCAGGAAAAAATGGTAGCTGATTTTATGTTAAGTGGATGCTATGTTATCACAGAGATGGGAAACTTGTAAATCAGTTGCTAGAAGAGTATAGCAAACTTGAGAGAATTCTTGAGAAGATAGGTTCACCAATTAGCATGAAATAAAATATGTGAAGTGCATTGTTGGTAGATAGAAACTGTGATTAAGGTGATACAGAGAAGCAGAAGCACATAACACTGTGGAGGATCACACCTGTTTAATATGGCTGAAGATACATACGTGAGCATGGTGTTAAGGGATCTTTTAGGATCTTTTGGGTTGGCTGGGAAGTTTGAACTAATCAAAGGTGTCTGATAGGTTAGGAGTATAGGTTTGGAATTAGAGTAGTTAGGATTAAAACTCAACCCTAACACCTCCTGAGTTGTGAGGAGCTAAAGGCCCCACCTTGCAGAAGTCTGAGAGGAAGTTACTGGGGTGCGGCCTGACTTGCTTTGAAAGCCTGAAGAATACTTCTGCACCGCTGAGGAGTGCATGATCAGCATGTGACCATCCTTAAGATACACCCTGGGGGGCGGGGATTTCCAGGTGCCTTTATAAGCTCTGTAACACCTGCAATAAATGAGTCCCTGCTTGACTAGGCTCCCCATTGTGTCTGAGTGTTCCCAGTATTGGGGGCTTCGTGGGCTGGCAAATGGTCTGCTTACTCATCACCAATCATCATTGTGCTGGGGGTCACTGGCTCAAAACTGAGTGGTCTATGTGTGTTAAATAAATGTACTATGCTATAATAACCCAGGATAGTTGATGAGCTAAATATAAATACAGACACACATTTTATATATATATACATAAATGTGTGTGTGTGTGTATTGCATTAGTGTGAAACAATTTTTTGAATGTATATCAATAGCTTTTAAAAGGGAAACAGGGAAGTGGTGTGATATTATTTTAGTTGTGCAGGGGACATGGAATGAGCAATGAAGATATTGGGTTGTGATTAAAGAACTGCAGAGTTTGAACACAGGGAAAGAGTAAAGAAAATGGTTCTTGCAGGGTGAGAAATGAGCACCAAAGTAAAAACTACAGACATTGAAGGGTGTCTGAAAAAAGGGGATTTTTTAAAGGAGGTTGATGTCATAATTTTAGGGATTAACTCATGGTGCCAAGTGCTTGAGTGTTAAGACCCCAAGTGTGCAACAATATGTTACAGTTGCCACAGAAACTAACACATCCCATGGCTAAGGATATATCATGGACCCAAGTTATCAATGCCAAGCAGAATGGTATTTCCTGGGCAGACTGATATAGTCATGAAGGGTATGGTGCCCTGGTTCCTGCAAAAGTCTTGGGATTGGAATACAAGGGCTATGAAACAGAAAGTAATCAAACTTGTCAGATGAGACCAAGGATGGAAAAGTACTAATAAAATTTGACCATTTAGAGGCCAACAGTGATCTAGAGAGGAAATTCAAGTGGCAGAAAAAGAAAAATGTTTCAATATAACTTGCACATAAATGGAAGGCAATATGGAAATCTAGCTATTCATCTATGTGCCTATAGATAAACCTGTTATTTTTTTTTTAGTACAGATGGTAATTTAACTGTTATTGTATAGAAAAGGAAGGATATACAAGGGGATGATTGAGCAGACAAATATCCTCCAGTCATTTTATGAGACCATATTTGTTCATATTTTCACTTAATTGTATTTACTTCCATAGAAAATCTGTGAAAACAAAAGCTGTCATTTCAATGTCAGTAACAATTTTTTAAATATGTTTATTTTACAGATTCTGTTTTTCACTCATAAAACATTTACATTCCATGATACATTTACTTATGACTCTATTGATATGTAGCATCATTTCAACAAATTCCATGATTAAGAAGCCTCCCTTAAAATTGATAAAAATGAGGGTATTTAAATGGGAAGGGG
Source organism: Nannospalax galili (assembly GCF_000622305.1). Taxonomy (NCBI): domain Eukaryota; kingdom Metazoa; phylum Chordata; class Mammalia; order Rodentia; family Spalacidae; genus Nannospalax; species Nannospalax galili. Next base: position 1,011,733 of record NW_008343717.1, on the reverse strand, counting down.
AGGAAAGGTTATACAAGGACCTTGGGGATAAAGGGAAAGAAGGAGCTCAGGAGAGTTGAGACCATAGGAGACTGGTACTATCAAGGGAGAAATGGGGGAAATGAGGACACACTTTAAATGGAGAACCCATGGTGGAAGGGTTAGGCAGGAAGAGAGAGAGGACAGATAAATAATGCCTAGATAGTTTAAAAAAAACCCAAAGGGAGTCATACTACTCCAACAACCTTATGACAAATTACACTTACAATATCTCTACATGAGTCCATGTGTGTAGCTAAATGCTACATAAGAAGAAACAGTGCCAGACAGGAGAAACCTTCCTTTGAGTTGTTGTCTAGGGTGGTCCAAGAAACTCCCCAAATTACACAGGCTACTGTCACAGCCCTTGATTGCATCACAGAACTTGAAGGTAAGACCCTACTACCGAAGAGAGAACATACTTCAGACAGAGGATTTGGAGCAATGGACCTGGAGCTGACCTAGAAAGCACTCCCCTGAAGGCTAGCTCTCATAGCTTTGGAGAATACTATGAAGGTACCAAAGGAAAACATCAATCAATGGCCCAGCACCAGCCTTGAGACCAAATAACCACACCAATGTGGCACAGCATATGGCACTGGTGTAGTAGTGGCACTTTTATCTCAGGGGAAATCAACAGCTACCTAATTGGACTTAAACCCCACTCAATGGGAGGAAACTCAAGTGTGATACTATAAACATAATCAGATACACATGGCTGGAGAGGTCATAGATCTTAGAGAAAACCCCAAGACTGTCATTTCCTAGACTAATATAATTTCTTACTATGTACAAGATATGTATCCTTATATTTACAGACAAATATCCCAGTCACCACTCATCAAAAAGCTTATTTTGCACTAGATGGAGACTATTACCAAATACCAAAGACATTGTCTATGAATTGCCCAGACCTAACTGACACATCTACAATGCAACTTCTACACCTAAGGTGCACGGAACATAGAACAGGTGTAATGAAGATGGCACTAATGAATATCTCAATTCTCATTAATGAAGATCACTTATGCAACAAAGGGCCAGGAACAAAAATGGTCACAAATGGCCAAAATGTAGAGATTAAGTCTGCATTAAGTCCTTGGACAAGACTCCTATATGAAACTTCACCCACCCAGGGCTCGGGGGCCATCATGGAAGAGTGGGTGGAAAGGTTGTAAGAGCCAGAGAGGAGATGCATGACCATATGGAAATAGAGTCCTACAAGCTCCTGGGACCCTGCTCATATGAATCTTCAGCAATGGTGTCAGAGTACACAAGTCCCATGCAAACTCAAGCAGACAAAATCCCAGCATACAACTGAAGAAATAGATAGCAGACCCTAACCTTAACTGAAGAAATATTGGCAACTGATGACTACTTGGTAAGGAAGAGCTGATCTTTCTAAAGGCAGGACTTTAGATAAGGTGACTAGACATCACTAGATGAACTTGCACTGAGGAACATTCAGGGGTACTATCTTGATGCAATAGGCCTTAATGCAAATGACAGAATTTATGAATTCCAGTGGAGGGACTATGGAGGGTGCCAGTGGGGACGGGGGTATAAAGATCATTAAGACTGATTGAGATGAAGACGTCTCCCTTAGAACTGTTCTGCTTTCTGAATGCAGTTTGTAACTTCGTGAAGGAGGTCTCCTGAGATTGCTCACCAAGCAGTATCTTAAGTTTGACATATTACTTTAACAAGATATTTTGGTACTTCCAAAATCTGCCCTCTTAGATGTACTCCTGAGAATCTTGTAGGAAAGATTGTCTCTCTTGGTGGTAATTGAAGGATAATAGAATTGGGCCACTTGCCCGGCTGCCCTTCCTTATCCAGGATTCTATAATTCTGTTCTTCAGCACCATCCTAGACTAGTTTGTTGAATCTAGTTTTCATTTGGAATATGTGAAGGAAACTTTCTAAAGCTTTTGTTCCTTGTGTTTATAAAGAAGCCAAGAGGTGAGAGGTGAAGAGCAAACACCCAAATAGCCAAGTTGACAATTCTTGCTGTGATAGATGAAAACTCCCTGCTATCTGTGGAGGCAGAGAGTGTGTTGGTGATTGCGTAACAACCCAACACTGTTTCTTTTATTATCAGCTTTCTCTTAATCTTTCAAACTCCCTTCAAATCAGTCTTCTCTGTTGTCAAATCTTGCCTGCTAGACAGGTTTGCTCTCAGCAGCTAACATAAGTTCTGACTTTATGGAGATTACAGAGTCAAACAAGTATACTCCTTACATTTCCTTCTGGTCTTAAGAATCTTTCTCTTTCTCCTCCCTCTTTCTCTGTCTCACCCTCTCTCTCTCATCTCAGAAACAGGTTTTTAAAAAAATCTAAGTTCAATGTCTAATGCCTCCACCTGTCTTCCTGTCTGTTTGAAATAGTTTTGATTATTCTCCTACCTTTCCTAACCTTTTACTTGTTCCTCCTTAATGCCAGTTAAATTGAATCTGATATCTCTTATTAAAATGAAATTGACAATAGCAGCAAATACCAAACCGTATACCATCACCACGTTGATTATCTGTTTCTTCCTTCCCTCTTCCCCTTTCCTTCTTACTTTTAATATTGTATTTCCTGAGAATTTCCCACTCTAGGTGCCTCCACTGTACCCTGATTTCTGTCCTCCCCTTTCTTTTCAATATGATACCAGTTTCTATAGATGATGACATTCCTTTGCCTATGTAGCCTCTCTAAGCAGGCTACATTTTCTCTTCCATCTTTTCAATGTGTACATTACTTAACATTTTGCCCTTGTCACTCAAATATCCCTTCCTGAATGTTCTCCAAACACACAGGTCTAGTTTGAGCATCTATAGGCTAATGATATGCTGATGATATGTGTGATGGTTAGGTTTAATTACCATTTAACACAATGTAGAATGACCCAGAAAGAAAGTAGTGATCAGGTATTATTTAGATCAAGTTGCACTATGGGCCTGTCTGTGGGGGATTGTCTTGATTGCATAAGCTGAGATGGGAAGACCCACCTATTGTAGGTGACACCATTCCTTGGGTTTGGGTCTTGAACTGTATACAAGTAGAGAAAGTGAGCTGAGCATGCATGCATTCATATTCATCTCTCTCTGCTCTTGACCATAGATATACTGGGACTAACTGCTTCAAGTTCCTGCCCCTTGATATCCCTATAGTAATAGACTGTAAATTTGAGCTAAGATAAGCCCTTTCTCCCTCAATTGCCTTCTGTCAGTGTATTGTATCAGAGCAACAGAAATTGAGACTAGGACAATATGTTAATATGTGATCGAATAATGATACAGTAATACTGTTCTGAAGCCATACTGATAGTGCTCATGATTCTTTCTTTGAAAATATTTTTATTGATTCTTTAAGGATTTCATACAATGTATTTTGATCATATTCAGACCCCTTCCCCATCTCTACCCCACTTTACTACCCAACCAACTTCATGTCCTTTATTTTTAATTGTTGTTATTTGGTTTTTGTTTTGTTTTGCTTTGTTTTGAGATAGGGTCTCCCTGTAGCCCCAGCTGGTCAGAGCTTACTATGTACATCAGGCTGCCTTGATCTCACAGAGATCTGCTTTCCTCTGCCTCTTGAGCCCTGGGATTAATGGCATGCACCACCATTCTGGGCATTTTTATTTATTTTAAAAAATTTATTGATTATTTTAAATTATGTTTTTGTGTATGAGTACGTTTCTTGCATGTATGTAAGTGCACTCATGCTGTACAATGCTTGTAGAGGTCAAAAGAGGGCATCAGATAGATCCCCTGGAACTGGAGTTACAGATGGCAGTTAGAGGATATGTAGGTGCTAGGAATTGAACCTGGGTCTTCTGTAAGAGTAGCTAGTGCTCTTAACCACTGAGCAATCTTTCCAGCCGCTTATTTATTTTTTTAAAGGTCTATCTAATCTGTGTTCCCCAGAAGCTCTTGAATGTGTGTCCATACCCTGGAACCTGGTCAATCTACCTTCTGTCACACTGTTAAAAAAAAAACTGACACTTCCCCTCCCTGCAGCTACCAATTGCCAATAGTTCCTGAGCTAGGACTAGGGCTTCTCGCCTACCTCCCTATCCATACTACAATTTTGTCTGGTTTGAGATTGAGCAGATCTTGTGAATGGTGCTGCAAGTGCTCTGGGTTCATGTGTGCAATTGCCCACTATGTACAGACCACACAATTTGCTTGTATTCATCCACCACCTCTGGCTCTTACAACCTGCCTGTTCTTCCACAATAATCTCTGAGTGGGAAACAGTGTTATATAGGTATCCAATTTATGGTTGATCATCCTGCAGTCTCTTATTTTCTTCTCACTGACAAGTTTTGGATAGCTGTGTTAATTGTCATCTGCTACAAGGAGAAGATTCTCTGGTGAGAGCTGAGAATTGCACTAATCTATGGGTATAACAGTAAGTCATTAGGAATTGGTTTAAATGCTTTGTCTATTTAGTAAAATAGTAATATTAACTTCTCCCTTACACTTTATGAACTGTCTAGCTACAATTTCTTGGCCCTAGTAAGAGTGCCAGATACGGGCTTCACCTCATGAAATGGGTCTTGAATCCAATCAGAAAGTGGTTTGTTACTCCTATTTCACCAGTGGACATATCCTGGCAGGCCATTTTCACTGTAGCTCTCAGACTTCAAAGCTGGATAAGATTGACAATTACTTTATTTTTTATGGTAGTGTGCGTAGCACCTTCCAGCACTATGAAAACCAGCTAGTAGAGATGAGGCTTCGAGGTCAGTATCAGCTTAATTTCTTCTTGTTTGTTCTGACTCATGTATGTAGTGTCTTCAGTGGTAGGGTGTTAACCTCAACTTCTGATGGGTAATCAGGAGCAATGGCAATAGCTAGTAGTGCTTGAAGGTCTATAAGATCTCCTAAAACTCTAAAAGAGGGAGCCCATTTCTGGCACTGATCTTTTTATTTGCTAGCCTGTGGTGTCTGGTAGGACCATTGTCCCATATTATAGGGTAACTCCATTTAAACTTTTTATATTGTATATTTATGTATTTTAAGAAGCTTCTACAAGAATGTTTCCATTGGACTTTTTCAAAAGGTTTAGTGGTAGGTTTCCCTTGTCATACTTCCTCCTCTGTCCCGCCCTCCTCTTCCCAGTCCCATTTAACTCTTCCTATTCCATTATCACCCTTTCCCCTTTTATTTTATTTTTATATTTTATTTATAATTTTTATTTTATGTGTATGAGTGTATTGCCTGCATATATGTAAGTGCACCTGTGTCATGCAATGCCTATGAAGATGGGAAGAGGGCATCAAATTTCCTGGAGCTGGAGTTATGGATGTTTTTTTAGCTTCTACACCAGGTCCTCTACAAGAGCGGCTGGTGTTATTAACTGTGGAGCCATCTCTCCAACCCCCTTTTCCCTTTATGTCACTGCATTCTATCTGCCCTCCCATGAAGCCTTCTCCTCCATGGCACCTTAGTTTCCTGACCTCTATGAATTTTCTAATTTTAGTACACATGACTAAAGTTTAAGGCTAGCATCAACCTACAAGAAAGAACATGAAATGCTAGTCTCTCTGGGTCTGGGTTACCCCATCGTGATTCCCTTTTGAATACCAGATTTAAAAAAATTATTTATTATTTTTATTTTATGTATATGCATGTATTGCCTGCATGCGTGTAAGTGCACCCGTGTCATGCAATGCCCCTGGAGGTCAGAAGAGTCTGTCAGATCGCCTGGGACTGGAGTTATGAACAGTTGTTAGCTGCCATGTGGGTGCTGGCATTTGAACCCAGGTCTTCTGCAAGAACAACCAGTATTCTTAACTGCTGAGTCATCTCTCCAGCCCTGAATACCAGATTTTTATGTCAGTCTTGTTGGGCCCAAAGCTGAAGTCAGCCTTACCAGGCTTCTTGTCTTCTCATGTTTCCTATCTGAGTAAACAGTGCCAGTATTCTAGTTTGCTCAAGAACAAGTGGTCATCTTTCATTTCACCTTTGTCCTTACCATCTGCCACCCGAATGTCCTGCTGCCTTTACTACCTCAGTATTGCTTCAGCATTCAGAGCTATCCACCAAGGCTAGGTTTCCAGTCTATTTCATCATGGTCTGCCAAGATGATCGATCCGCTGCCTCTAACATTGTTTCCTTCCAAATGTGTGATCACCCCCCTGCTGTGTCGCCTTGTGGTTCACAATAGTTTCTGATCTTACTGGCTTGAGAGGTGTATTTAGGTCTCTCTTCTGTCTCAGTGTCCTGTTTCTTTTCCAAGTGCAGAAGATGGTTCTTTCTTTCTCTATTTCTCTTTTGTTAGAACTTTTGGATTTTTGCTCCCAAAACACTCTCTATCCTTCCCTCTCTTCTCTTTTGCCTTTCAAAATGACTTGGCTAATCTCTGGTCATGTTTAGATCTGAGTTTTAATACTTCTTTTGGTAAGCTTTCTATGATCATGCCCTCTACTGTGTTACATGTTTCTTCTATTCATTTGGTTGCATGCTAATTTCTCTAGAAATGGATGTTGAAATGGAAATTGGTTTGTGAGTTATTTTGGATTCACTCCAGTAGAAGCAAGGGACAAAAACTGTGCCTACTATAGCATAGACACAAGAAAACCTGGCTACCTCGGCAGATGCCCTGAAAAGAATACTGCTGCTGGAGTTTTCTGTTAGGTGTGGAATAAAACAGCTTTACTCCTCTCTCGCTCTCTCTCCCCATCCTCTCTCTTTCTCTCTCTCCCTTCCTTTCTCTTTTTCTCTCTCTAAACTTCCTTACTTGGTCTAGGCTGATGAAGGATGGGCATGAGCTTCAATAAGGCACCTAGAAACAGGAGGGGCAGAGCCTAAAATTTCTGACAGCTCTAGTGTGGCTAATTATGTCCCATAGCTTGTTAGAATGCCTCTCACGCCAATGCAATTTGGTCAGTATAATCCTGAACTTACCACACACTCTACACTGGAGTGTGTACCATGATGCCCCATTTGATTTGTGCTTTGAATGTTGGACTCATTAACTTTGTCTCAGCAGTAAATGAAAATTTCTGACAGTCTCATCACCATGTCCTCAGTATACAGCACAGATCTATCACATAGGAGTGAATTAATATCCGTTGAATGAATGGACTTGAGTATATTCTTTTTCAACAGTTTTTCTATTGATTGCCGACAGTTTCCTTATGTCTTAGCTCAGTTGTTTGCCTTGCTTAGATTCATCTAAGCATTAATTATACAACTTAAAAAAATTCTACAAATTTAAGGCACCATCCTCATTCAAAAATGGGGTAGGGTTCTATATGTCAACATAGAAAAGTTCTACAGAACCATTAACATACATCACAGATTATAAAAAGTAGAATTTATTCCAGACATAAAATACTTCAGAGAGTTTCCTTCTGGTCTGCCTATTCATCTCAGTTATCAGTTTGTTCAGATAGGGAAGCCTTTAGTGTACCAATATAACCAAGATTCTCCAGGTTTACTCATTATTCTCAGTGGAAGACAGACCTTTCAGCAACCACCCAGAAAACAGATAGCTAAAACCTAAGCCAGAGGACATTTTCAGAAATGCTTTGTTTCATACAATTTGAAAAGAAACTGTTGTCAATGTTTAAAAATTTGAGCAAATTTTGGGGCTGGAGCGATGACTCAGGAATTAAGAGCCCAGACTGCCCTTGAAGAGGTGTTTCCCAGCACCTATATTAGCAGTCCACAGCTGTCTATAACTCTAACTCCAGGGGATCTGACACCACTGACTTGGTAGGCATTGGCACTCACATGCATATAACCACAAACAGACCGTCCTGTACATATAATTAAAGATAAATTACATCTAAAATGTTTGAACAACTTCACATAATTAGTATTTCCTATTATGATGGAAAAATTAGAAGACCTGGCAACTCTGGGTTTCCATGAGTTTATTAGGTTCATAGATCTTACAAAACATGAAAAGTTTAAATGGAACACATTTATTCTGTGTGTGTCTGTTTTCACTTGTGTGCATATGCATACATGTTTGTATGTGTGCATGTGTATATGGAGGCCAGAAGTTGACACTAGGTGTCTTTTACAATAGCTCTCCACATTATGCTTTGAGACAGGGTCTTTCAGTGAACACGGAGCTCACTGATTAGTAAGAGTGGCTGGCCAGCAAACTCTGGGGATCACCCTGTCTCTGTTTCTCCAGTACTGGGGTTACAGGTACACACTACCACACCCAGCTTTTTATATGGGTACTGGGGACCCCCAACTAAGGTCTTCATTTTTGTGTGAATTGAACTTTACTGAGTCATCTCCCCAGTCCCATATTTCATTTTTTGACAGCTATTCTGTTTATATCTACTTAGCCCACAGCCGAAGGTTGTTTTTATTGGAAAGTTTTTCTTTTCCATTTTTATTGCATATGACTACAATAGTTGATATCCTTGTAGCAAGTTGTCAGGTGGTATTGGAGAACCTGGTGCCTAGTAATGTCCTTTAAAGTTTCTATCTCTTCATAGTTTAGGTATTATAGCATAGGACCACAAAGAGAATTTCCACTTCATTTAAAATTTATGGCACACTTTTCACTGAACCTTGGCCAACGAATGAAATGCCTTCCAATAATATGTGATTGACAGCTGGTACAGGTGCCATTCAATCAGGGTTTCTGTTAATGCCTTCTACAGGGCCAAAATGAGGAAAACTGCCTTGTATTCAGAAGTAAGCACACATTCCTTGCTAGGTGTTATCTAGAGATCAATCATACTTCTCTTCCTCATTGTTGGGGAATTAGTTCATGACACATAGGAATTTACTTCATTCAGAAATAAACTTGTATTTAGTTTTGTATTCAAGGTTTTGTTGGTTTTCTAAGGTGCTAGTCTATACTGTTAAATACTTGGCCTGGCCTGTGCCAACAATGAAAGAAAGTCCAGTTATCAGTCTAGTGTTTTTAACATAAACAGATTTGGCTTATTTGTTAATTAATAAATCGATTGATAATAAAGTACATTGTAGGTGCCTCAATTATTTTTATAGGAAGTATCTATGGCAAACATTAACTCAGAAATTTACCCCTTTCCCTTAAAGGGATTTTCTTAATGTTTTTCTTTACATTAAATTATATGTTTCAGTCTATACAATTCTGTTACTGAAAACACAATTAGAAGGGCAAATATGAAAAAATGGTCTCTTTATGTCAAAGTGAACTAGACACCACTTATATGTTGAAAATATTCTGTTCCTATTTAACTATACCAATATTTGCTTCCACCAGGATGAGTAATTCAATATTGACATTGGAAATTCAATACAAGTTGTGGCCTGCTATTTAAATCAGAATAACTTTCATATGAACTTGACTATATGATAGGCAGCAAAACATTGCCAAACAGAGAAAATAACTATTTATAATTTATGCATAGGCCTCAGAGAAGGCGTCCATAGATGTTCTGGAGGTCAGTAGACATGAAGATTGCACTTCTGACTCCTTAGATGTCTATTCTGTTATGCTCCTAACTGATCATATAGACCAAGCCTCTGATTTGTATCTGTTGAACTCACCATTTATGTTTTCATACTTCAGATATTTATTTATCACTTTTGTGGTTCTAAAAATATAGAAGGTCCAAATTCAGACCATGATACATCCATAGAGCAGGAAGTCCAGGCACTTTCTTATCTAAACTCTGTCTCCTGACAATTTGCATGGTTGATAATATACAATTATATATGGTGATGAAGGACAATCCTGATAGATAGTTGTGTTTAAATAAGAATTCAGAATCATAGAGGAGAAGAAAAGACAATGGCAACAATGGCAAACCCTGCATTAAATAATTCTATTCACTTTAGAATTTCTTCTAAATATTTCAGGTCACTGGAGGCTTGCACATGTGAACTTGTGGCAATTGTGCCATTGAGCACAGGACCCATGCCATCTCAGTTAAACAAGGGCCCAGAGGAAAGGAAAGAAATGGGGGTGCTGGCTCTAGACTGAGAACTATTGGAGACTGATTGCTACTGGGTGAGGGAGAGTATGCCTTACATAACGATCACTAGAAGGACTGACTAGACTCCTGTGGACGAATTTACATGAAGGACATCTGGGTACAAATGCTTGACTGAATAGGACTGAAATACATGTTTGGAGAAATACATGAGGTCCAGTGGGAGGATGGTGGGCATGGGTGGGGGAGGGATCTAAAGTTGATTAATAACTGTTATATGAAATTACAAAAGCTCAATAAAAATTAAAAAAAATATTTAAGAAGGGCTGGAGAGATGGCTCAGCAGTTAAGAACACTGGTTGTTCTTACAGAAGACCTGGGTTCGAATCCCAGCACCACATGGAAGCTAACAACTGTCAGTAACTCTAGTCCCAGGGGATTCAACAGCCTCTTCTCACCTCTGCAGGCATTGCATGACATGGGTGCGCTTACCTACATGCGGGCAATACATGCATAAACATAAAATAAAAATAAATAAAATTAAAAAAATATTTAAGAAGACCTTGAAAGAATTAAGCTGCTTAATTTCCCTTTAGCAAGAGGCAGAAAAATATAGCCATATCTTCTATTAAGTAAAAACCAATTCACTCCTAGTTTGTATTTGTTATTCATACAATGTCACCCTCAAAGGGGTTGATACTTCGTAAAACCTCAAAGCCTCTGATAGTTTAAAGGGTTTTTGAAAAGTCATGAATACTTCTCATATCAAGAAGTGGAACTTATTAAATCGCCTCTGGAGTATTTCTGGAATTAGTGGTTGGCTTCTAACCAATAGAGGAAAGCACAAGTGTTCCTGTGCAACTTCTGAGATAGCTTACCAAGAGGCACTGGAGCCTCGTCCTCATCCAAGGTTGGTTATTTTATTGTGACCAAAGACTTCACAGGATACATCAAAGGAAGGAACAGCTTATTTTGAGCTGTAGTTCAAGAGGAAACAATCCCTTATGTTGGGGTAAGACATGGAGGGTTAAAATAGTTGGTCACAAAGCATCCTAATTCAGAAAGCAGAGAGTTCAGGGGAAATGGGACCAGGCTATCAAACCTCAGGTCTTGACTTTAGTGACTCACTTCCTTCAGCAGTGCTCCAGTCTCCTAAAGGTTCTACAACACTACAAAACTGCACCACCAGAGAGAGGCCAAGTATTGAAAGAAATGAGGCTGTGGGAACACTTCACATTCAAACCGCAGCACTGTGTCTCTCATGTCACAGCCAACTGCTATGCCACGTACAGCCTTAAGGATGGATTCTTGCAATTTGAGGGTTCTAGCAACATCTATCAAGAATCAGAGACTTCTGGCCAACTGTGAAAAGTGACTTTGTAAGTAAACCCCCAGATTCATGAAATCTAGCCCTGGTCCACATATTGATAGCCACGTCAGGAAACTCCAAGACAGAGCTTCCTACTTAATGATTTTCAAACACATGATTAACAGAAACAAGGACAAGGCAAGTGTATGGCTTTCAGTTGCTAAATTTTGAATATATGACACAACTAATTCAAGCACATAAAAACTCCCAATGACAAAGATGCTTCTTTTAGAAGCAAAGTTTAGGTGAATGAAAAGCTTATTATTACTCTAATAGATAAAATGGGAGAGATTGAGAATATTCTGCGTTCTCCTATTTCATGAGGAAAGGTCTGTCAGTCTCAGGACTTTTTTCTTCCCACGCTTTCAGAATGAATTACCGTTACACACACTCTCTCTCTCCAGTCCTTAAATTTTGAGTGATGTAATATATCAGAAACAGTATTCGAGCTGCTCATATTTGAGAAATTTTGGAAGAGTTTGGAGCAAAATATAAAACTCTTATCTATATTTATTTTCATTGCACGTGTATGAATGTTTGCCTACATGTATACAAGTGCACTACATGTATACTTGGTGTCCGTAGAGGCCAGAAGAGGGAGTCCTGGAACTTAAGTTAGAAGTGGGTTCTTGGAACCAAATCTGGGTCCCCTGAGAGACTGAAAAAGCAGTAAGTGCTCTTATCTTTCCACCCCTTGACTTTTTTTTATTAGGTGTAATTTTTCTGATTTTCCTAGAAAAAATTATTGTTTCATTTCTGGAGGGGCCCATTTTATGAATATATTTTTAAAAGAGAAAAATAGAACCCAGGGTAGATCTATTTTCAGCTGAGTTTGTTAAAGATATAGCTGCATTGGCATAAACTCTTAGACAAAAGGAATCAAAAAGGAATACCTTTTGCTACTACAAATCCTATAGTCTCTACTATAAATCCTGATGAAAAATCACTAGCTATTTTAGGCGAAGTGCCATTGTATAAAAAGAGACTGACAAACAAGTGTATATGTCAATGCTGCAACAATTTCTTTCAAATAAAAACCTTATCTCATTGCAGACATAAATCTGAAGGCATTTAAAAACATTTATTTGAAGGTTACTATTGTTCAGTCAAATCCTATTTCTTTTCTTTCTATATCTGTCTTTGTACACTTCAATGATAAAAACAACATCAAATACAACTCCATTATTTAAGAGAAAAAAGTTGATATCTATTTTTAATTCAAAAGTTCTCAAGTCAGAGCCAGACATATGTGTCTGTAATTCAGCACTTGGGAGATTGAGACAGGGGGATTGCTTGCTCAAGGCCAGCCCAGGCTACATGGTAAAATTCTATCTTAAAAAGAAAAAAAAGAGTAACTCATATTGAATTTTGATAATGTGTGCCAAGCCAAAACAAATGGAAATGAACTTTTTTTAAAAATAAAAAATGTTACACATGGGGCCATGTTAAAATTAACTTCATAATTTTAAAATTTCATTAAAGCTAGTACATAGGAACCTTTGTTTAGAATTTGACCTTTAAGAATAATTAAAGTTTTATTATCATTTGGATTTAATTCCTTCCTTTAAAACAAAAAAAAAACCCAAAGGTTTAATTTTTCTTGAGGAGAAGGCAGAGGGAAGCATTGACTTGGAGAACGCTAGTTTTCTTTCTCTGTGAAGTATGGGTCCAGGGAAAATTTTCCATGCATCTCTCTGTAAGCATGTTCTGGGAAAGAGAGCACCACTGTTTGAACCAGAGTAATCTTTCTGGAATCTTTGACCCTAAAAGTTAAATGACCTCTGGTGATCCGTTTTATTTTTCCATTTTTCTTCTTTGGGAAGTACTCCTAGAGGTAATTGAAATTTCACTTAGCTCAGCTCCACTTAACTTGGAAACTTATTTATTGACTAAAATAGTGATTTTTTTTCTGATAAGAGGTATTTGTAATACAGGATTAGGGAGACAGTTTAGTTGGTAAAGTGCCTCCTCAAAACCCTCATTAAAAAATGCTGGCTGTGGTGGTGTGTGTTTATAATCCCAGTGCTGGGGAGGTGGAGACAGGCATTTCTTAGGGCTCGCTGGCCTGCCAATCCAGCCTAGGTGGCAAGTTCCTGGCCAGTGAGAGATTTTGTCTCAAAACACAAATTGCATAGAATTCTTGAGAAAGGAAAGCTGAGATCAACCTCTGATCTTCATACGCATATACACACATATCCTCCTGTATACACATAAACACACACATGCACACATAGGTACATACACACAGAGAAACATTTGTAATGAAAATGAAAGGTGGGATCTAGTGCAGCCTCACTGACAAAGCTGTCACTTCTGAATCATATTAAATTGATCCTTGAAAATTAAAAAAATACATTTCTATCATGTTCTTTAGGCAAATGTTAACTTTTTCTTTTGGAGATGAAGGATGAAGCCCAGGTAGCTCTGTCAGAAATCCAGCAGTGCACCATATCTGCCCTCAGGGGACTGAACAGCACAGAATACATGGCTCATTACCCTCCCTTCTACACATCATCCTCACAGTGAAAGATTTAAGAGTAGAATATCACATTAAAGATGAAAGAGAGAAAGAGAGAGAGAGAGAGAGAGAGAGAGAGAGAGAGAGAGAGAGGAGAAAAAGAATGCCTAGCTACTTAAAAAAATAACGGAGGGAATGATATTAGTACAACAACCTAATGACATATTAGGTTGAACCCAAAACTCATATCTCTACATGAATCCGTGTGTATAACTAAAGGCTATATAATAAGAAACAGTGACAGACAGGAGAAACCTTCCATGAGTTGTTGGCCAGGGTGATCAAGAGACTCCCAAAATTACATAGGCTATTGCCATAGCCCTTGATGGCCTCCCAGAACTTGAAAGTAAGACCCTAGTGCTGAAGACACAACAAACTTTGGACACAGGATTTGGAGCAATGGAGCTGGAACTGACCTGAAACCACATCCCCTGAAGGCTAGCTCTCATAAAATTGAAGAGCACTATGAAGGTGCCAAGGGAAAACATCGATCAATAGTCCAACACCAGCCTCAAGACCAAATAATCACATCAATGGCTGACACAGCATAGGACATTGGTGTAGTGCAGTAATGGCACTTCAATCTTGGAGGCAATCAGCAGCTACCTAATTGGACTAAAAGCCCACTCAATGGGAGGAAACTCAAGTGTGGTACTAGAAACGTAACCAAATACACATGGCTAGAGAGGTCATAGAACTTAGAGAAAACCCCAATACTGTCACAACCCTAGACTAATATAATTTATTGCCATGTACAAAATATGTATCCTTATATTTACAGATAAATATCCCACTCAGCACTCATCAAAAACCTCATTTTGCACCAGTCGGAGACTATTACCAAGTACCACAACTGGTCACACACAGATGTTGTCTATGGATGGCCCAGGCCTAAGTGACACATCCACTATGCAACCTCTACACCTAAGGCACAAGGAACATAGAACAGGAGTAAAGAAGAGGACACTAATGAATATCTCAATTCTTATTAATGAAGCTCCCTCATGCAAAAGAGGGCCAGGAACACAAAAGGTCACAAATGGCCAAAGCATAGAGATTAGGAGTCTGTAGATTGATGGTCCTTGGACAGGACTCCTATATTAAACTTTACCCACCCAGGGCTCAGGGACCATCTCGGATGAGGGGGCAGAAAGATTATAAGAGATGGGAGGAGGTGTATGACCATATGGAAATAGAGTTCTACAATCTCCTGGGACTCTGCTTGTATGATTCTATGGCCATGGTTTCAGCATACAAAAGTCCCATGCAAACTCTGACAAAAACCCACCATAGAATTGGGGAAATGAACAGCAGACCCCAATCTTAGCTGAAGAAACATTGGCAACTGATTATTGTTAGGTGAAGAAGAGCTGATCTTCCTAACACAAGAGACTAGACAGATTTACTAGACCTCAATGGATGGACTTGCACTGGGGAACATCTGGGGACACTGACTTGACACATTGGGCCTTAATACAGATGACAGAGTATATGTATGGGTTCCAGTGTGGGGGCTATGGGAGAGTGGCTGGTGGGAACTGGGGTCTAAAGATGATTAAGATTGTTTGAGATATCCTGTATACAAAAATTCAATAAAAAAGAAAAAAAAACAGTAGAATGAATAAAAATTCTATGGAACTCATCATATTTATGCATTAAACCTTATTATACAAGGTTTAGAAGAAGACATGAGCAATATTTTAATGATGCACTTATTTAAGGCAAATGTGTGTCATGGTAGTTAATATCAGCAATGAACTTTATATTAATTTAAGATAGAATGACATGAAACACATTTGTTTATTTTCTTTCTTCACAAGAAGCAGTCAGGGAAGATGCCATGTGAGTATTGCTCAACAAGGAGAGATCCTGACAATTTAACAGCCATTAGGTCCCCCCACCCACAGAAAACAACTCAGAAATTGCTGGTATCCAATAGCTCATTAGCAAGATGTCTGGCATGTCAAATACATTTTCTTAAATGTCTAGGTTGCCATGCAACATATCTAAAATGTAGATGAAATACTGTACTCTAATGATTATAGCAGTCAAGGAATTATGTGAACTTGATAGGGATGTTGATAGTGCACAGATGACTTTTATTTTTATTTAAAAGAATAATGCTCTAAATAATGTTTCAAACAGCGTCTTCATTCCATGTATTCCTTCTCTCTTAGAAGTTCCTGGAAATCATGCCTTAGCACTCCTGGCTAGTCAGGTCCTGCCTCTTGTCTTTCATTGTATAGTCTTTCTACAAAGCTCTCATTTCAAACTATATCCAGACTATAATCAAAAGATTAGGAGAAACAGCATTACTTCTTTTAAAATTCCTTTGTTTTGTTTTATTTTATTTTAGTAAATATGTAGGTGTGTGGATGCATATGTGGAGGTCAGAGGACAATTTGAAGGCGTCAGTTCCCTCCTTCCATAAAGTGGGTCCCTGGGATGAAACTCAGGTCATTAGACTTGGTGGCAAACTCCTTTGCCTGCTGAGCCATACTACTGGCTCTACACAAGCTGTTTACACCCTAGAATGTAATTTGTTTGTTCAGAAAGAATTAAAGTAATTTATGTATGCAGTTTCAACTTTATAAACTATGCTGTCTTCTAGTTTGATAATAAAGGTATGTGTGCTTCTTACAGGAAAATACAAAAACAAAATAGTTGACCACACAATCCGGAGATGATGATTTTTGACATTTAGGTTGTGAGCCTGAGCCTTTAATGACTGAGCCAACCCTCCAGCCCCAGAGACTACAAATTATAAGTTTGTTTGTTTCTTGATTTGTATTTGGAATGCTGTTTGGAAAGTACCAATTCAATGGGTTTTAAAAGAATCAAGCAAGATTCTGTTATGCCCTTGAACCTTAGAACCATTGATTTTTTCCCCTTAAACTTGTCTTTATT